>NC_092630.1:68870069-69025535 GCF_039555335.1 Amphiura filiformis
GACTTGGTGAGGAGTAACACAGCCAGAGGTTCTTGACATGATTAGATTTTCAGTGCAAAATATGCTAAATCGCAAGGTACTTGGGGGTATCCTCAAATCGCCTAGATTTTTGCAGGTTCATGAAATTTGGTAGGAACGACCACCCTGGCAAGACAAAAATTTCAAGGTCATTTGAGGGACATCCAGAATCAAATCGCCATCGATTGTTGCAGGTTCAAGCATGTCAAGGTCATTTTGGGGTCATCCAAGGTCAAATCACCATAGACTGCTGCAATTTTTTTTTTTAATTTCAGCTCCAAGTGAAATGGCATTGCAGCTGACGCTTTGCGTTGAGAACTGCGCAAGTCGAGAACTGCAAAATTCTAGTTTCTCATCTAAACTGAGATTTTGGTATTTTTCTCATCACCCCAGTAAAATGTTATGCTCGATATGTTTTGTTTAGAAGGTATGAACTAAACCCAAGGTAAAAAGTGGTAACCACTACCACCAGAAGTAAGCTATGCACTATCCTATGGGGTATTGTTATACACATTTTTGCCTCATATCAAAACTGTTAAAGCAATACAACTCAAAATTTGGAAACATTGTTTTAATGGTTGGCCTCTACATGTATGTAAGATAAAAAAATACAATATTAAAAAATCTGACTACCCACCTTAAAGTTATAAGATAAACATAATTGCAGTAAATGAACAACTCTGTTCCTCACTGAATCACAATTTTCAAAATGTGAGGAAAATGTTTATATTCTGAGGACATGAGAGTGAATGGTGATTTTATATCCAACAATGGATCAATTATTAATAGCCCTCCCATGTTTGAAAAGGGATGATGACCCATTCTTACTCAGAAAAGCTCCAAAATAAGATAACTTTGTGTAAACTCTGATGTTGTGTTTAATTATTCCAATGAGTAGATAACTCACCCATCAGAACTAATAATCCATAAAGACATTGTCACTGTTATCGAAGGGGTTTCAATTAAGACCTTATATCATTGAGCCATCCTGTGGTGCCATAATAGATTGTCCCAGCCAACTTCAAGCGGACTTAAGGAAAGCCTTGTTTCCTCCAACATTGCTTGTAAAGGCGCCAACTCTGTTCATCATGATCTCTCTAGAGCATCTTCTTGTTCTCTTTACTTGTTGGTAGAAACATTAGGCATGCTTTCACTCACCACTAAAATAAATTAATTACAGTAATCTTAAAACTTTAAGGACTAATACTAGGCATATTTGTGCTTATTTTATGTATATTTTATCTTGATTTCAAATTTAGTCATGAAAATTGGTTTTTTTAAGCATTTCTATGAAATGTTTGAAGTGGACTTGTGAGTGGACATTTGCGTGTTTAGAGGGTTAAAAAGAGCTTGTGATACATATAAGGAAACGGATTACATGCGTTCCCTATTGTATTGCTGCATTAACAAGCTTTGCCCGGGTCATGATCTGGATAAAAGTCATTAATTATAGCATTATAAATTGAGTGTTAGTTGCACGATAAATAGTTTCATCCTATTGAGACTTTCTGTTGGGATTTGTAGCTTTACATAGTAATAATGCCTTAGATTGAATAAGGATTTTAACATTCTTGCAAAATTTAATATTTTAAAGATTACTTAATATCACAGGAATTATATTTCCATAGATCAAAAAAAGTTCAATATTTGGTAATGTGTCAATATTTCTGCAATGAAAAACAAATTCAAGGCAAGTTTGATAGACTGAAATCTTTTACAAAATAATGTGCATACAAATGTTTTAAGGAGGAATATGTAGTGTTAATTTAAAAAAACTGACAGTGTATGGTACCTTTTTTACTAATATGTTATTAGTTAAATAATAACTTGCATTTTCAAATCTTCACTTTCAGTGCATAATTTCATAGTGTTATTATGCCCTTTTAAATTAATACCAATAAATATTTTTATTATCTTGTACATAATATTTTTCAAGGTATCATGACTTTTCAGATCTTAAATTAACTAATCTGATTAACAGATGATCTGTATAGTCATTTTGAGATATCATCTTTGGATTCCAAGCTTTTGAAATTGACAATTCTTCTGTCCTACAGATCAATTAAAGTGTCCATTTCAGTTTTCACTAGATTTCTCAAATGACCTCATGAATTTTGGTTTGAATTTCTTTACAGTATCCAGAACTATTTGCCCTAGTGCCTTAGTACTCTTATTCAAGCATGTCATTGAACTGTGGCAGGAAGTTGAGGCTAAAGTAGCCACTAATGATAGGTAATTGTGCCATAATTGAAGGGTTGCTACAAAATTGACATAAAAGGGGAAATTACAATTTATTCAGCATGTAATTGCCAGTGAGTCAAAATAAGACAAGTTAAATGTTTGAGTCATTTTCATGGTACCATCCCCTTGTTGAAGGTAGCGAAGGGCTAGTGGAACTGAAAGTTGATCCACTTTGATTGGCTTAATGCACCGCCTGAGTGATGTGATTTTCGGAGCTGTACGGCCGAAAGCCCCGGGAAATAACAGTGGCACCACGGTAATAATGGTACACACCACTAGCGTTATTGTGTTAACTGCAACCAATTAGGATGAGTAAAGAGGACATAATATGAAACATGTAACTTGTCGGTATAGTAGTGGTATTAACAAAGTTATATAATGTAGGCTTGTAAATTGAGAAGATGTGTGTTAAGTAGTGTGCACTTTCCCTGGCATAGAACAGAAGTGCAGTTCGCTTAAGTGATCTTGAAGTTGAGAAGCAAATTATATAGCACTCCTCATTCTCTTAGGTTAGAAGGCTTTTAGAAGTGCTTTATAATATGAAGGTACTGTGTAGTTGCATCATGGAAAAGAGAGGAAAATAAAAGTTTGTAGAACTCTGGGAAAATGATTTTTAAATCATTTCCATGAGTTCAACAAACTTTTATTTAAAAAGTTTATCCTTAAAAGGATCTCAAAAACAGAAGCAAGATAATCTAAAAAATCAAGCAGCAAGTGTGTATCTCAATAGATACTTAGATACAACAAGATAAAATTCGCTGATTTTTATTTATTGATTGATTAGTTTTGGGGGATCAGGACATTTCCTAATGTCACACTGAGATTCAGGTAACAGGTTTATATCAAGTGACAAGTCGCCAGAAGGTCTAACATGGGAAACAATGTATTAGATGACCAATAGAAATTTGTGGGGAAGTCTGCTAAGCATTAATAGTGAACTTTTGTATTGCATTTTTATCCAGGGTAGCTAATTAATGTCAAACCATATTTGCCTTTCCATAATGGGGCTGTTGGAATACATCCAGACCAGATTGGGACAGTCAGTATTAGGGTACCCCCTACTCTTTCTGAAACTGACTGCAACTTAAATGTAATAAAAATTCCCTTTAAAAGGGAAGGCCAGCCTCAATGCAGAAGAGGTCTTGTAAATAGTTTTGGTCACCGTGAAAGGCATTTTTAGGATCACGCTTACATCCATGTTACATGATGACAGTCCACCAAACCATCAATGATGAGAACATGCACACTGAAACAGCAAAAAACATTAACTCCCATAACTCCTGTCAACTCTTTAATTCATTACTCCAAATTGTTTTGTATTTTTGTCTTTTCTGCTTTTTACCCATGCTTATTATTAAAATCAAGAAATACACTGCAGTTGTTATTTAATTCGCTATGTAAACTCAACTTACATGCACATTTTATTTTAAAATGATTTTATATTAATTCGCAATGTATAGTTTACTATAAAGTAGATAGTGGCAAGCACATGATAAAGGACTGATCACTCACTACAATCTTCACTTTTAAACTTAATTTTTCTGAATGTGTTGATTGTTAGTCCGAAACTCCTGCAAAGCTATAGACATGGCATATAACCTACTCCATTCTGTAATAGTCTGCATTGTGTGTTTTCTCAGTCTTCAATCATTTTGTTGAATGTAATTTTATGAATCAAATAAACAAGATAGAAAGTGGCCTCACTTTAGTTATGTGTCATTTTACAGTATTTATAATTTATAAAGTAAGGCAATAATTTTAAAAGTGCATGTCAAAATATGGGATATATTGTTCAATACTATAGGCTTGTGCCCATATTATTGCTAGCCCTAAAAACTTTATTTTCCATCGGATTTTTCCGTTGAAAAGACAAAACTGATGTTTAAGATAGCAATAATATCATCAATAACATTTTGAGTCATTTTTATCCATAAAACGATACAGGATAGGATAGATAATTACTTTGACTTCAATGTGGTCCATATAATGAAGATTTTGATTCTACAACATTATTAGATCTGTTATCAACATATCAATTATGCACTCACATGCAACCAAACATCATGCTATGCTCAGTAGTCCACTGATATGAGTAACCTTCGCTGGTGATATACCCCGCTAATTACCTTTTTTGATATGCTGATTGCTGAACAAGTTTATATTTATATGTGTAGGCCTAACCTATATGATAACTTTTTAAGTCGTAATGAATTCAAACATAACTCTGGCAATACTCAATCGTTTTGTTCGTTGAAACGGCAAAACATACTTCCTTTTCCATACAAATCGAATTAGCAGACATCAAAAACATTTCCACCACAAGAAGTAAAAAAAATAATTCATACCAATAGAAGAAGGCTATAATCTTAGCTAATCTTTAGTGTACACAAATCCCATCTCAGAATTAGATACCAGCCCTGTATGGGCTGGCGAAAAGTACAGTAATTATAGCACGCTACACACAGGCATAAACCCACAAGCCTTGGCACACTTAAGGTGTTCACTGACCACTGTGGCTTGAGATGCACAATATTAACTTACAGCTAAGAAGCGCACATGTCATAATATACTTTCACAGCTAGGATCAGCTCCCCGAGTTCTCGTACGGAAAACCAAGACAATAAGCAGTTAGTTCCTTGACCAGGGGAATCTCAAGTTAGACCAATTATTTCATAAGAACAATCATGGACAGCTCAAACTTGCATACCCACACACCAATGCGCAGTCTTAATGATTGAGTTAACTTAGGGCTGGTAAGAATACGCAATTGCATTATTTGCAGCACAATTTTGGCTGTAAATGCATTTTTTGACATTTGGGGGAAAAAAATTTCTTTGGCAATGTTTTTTTGCGGATTATGGGAGTCCCCTCCAAATATTTTTTAAATCAACCATAAATGATTTCAGCACATAGCTTTAGGTCCAGGGACTCTCCAAATCTGTTAAAAGAAATGAAAAAAATGGCGGCAACAACAAAAATCATGTATTTTGAAAAATCAAGGTGCATATTTTGGCCACAAAAAATCACATATTCTTAGCAGGCCTAAGCTTAACTAACAGAAAGAGAGAACATAATTGAATCTCAAGATGAAAACACATGCCATCAAAGTAGCAAGCAAGTGGGTAGTGGCTCCCCCTGGATTGAACTTGACAATGCACTACACTCATACATTCTGGTGGCTCTGTTCTAGGACCATACAGTTGAAAGACTCAATCAAGAATTGTGGAAGGCTAATTCAAATGAAAGCAAAGACCCAATAGAACCATGTGCAGAATCTTTGAAGGAAAAACATTTCTGGATTTGTGAGATAGGTAGATAGTCTCAATGGCTCCATTATTTCTGACTGCGTTTCCTTTTCTCATCAAAATCCATACTTCTATGAACAGGACCTTTGTAAAAATATATATGCCGAAGTTTATCATACATTAAACAGTATTTGTGATAAATGCTGGACATCCAGTATAAATAATAGTAATTCTAAGGAATTTCCTTCTTAGTTTAAAATCTTTCAGGGTTTTTGAATATACAATGGGTTGACCTACTTCCAATGATTCTCATAAATTGATTCTTAATCTATCTGCCTATATGATACACTGCAGAACATTCCTAGACATCAGGTCAAAGAGCTACAAAGTCATGTTGCAGGATGGCTCTGCAGACAATTTAAGTCACACTATTTTCTTGTATCATATCATGCTACACTTTAATTTCCAATCCGCAAATGTACCAAAGAGACAATTTGTTATATAGGCCACTTAAAGACTGTTACGATGATTGAGGCTGACATTTGTAATAATTGTTGCCTTGTCCATGCCATGAATTCTTCCAAACTCATCCCTTGGTTTTGTTAGTGATAAGCTTCTGAATGTTTGTTATCCCCTAAAATTCAGATAAAAAAATGTTTTCATTAATATCCCTTGGTATTTTGTAAGGTATCTAATAATTATACCCATTCTTATAAGGCATCTAAATGTAGCTTTTGGTATCTAATATACTCTACCCTAAAATGTACCCCATGTTCTTTTCAGGTACATCTGGGTGTAGTTTTAATGCCTTCAGAATGTTATTAGGCTAACTATAATGAAAGCCAATGTCTTTTATAAGTGACAGTACTGTTTAACTGTAATTGCAGAAGATCTGTGGCAAGATATTATGATCAACCCAGTTCTTAAGTGATGTTAACATTGAAGTCTATATCGCAGACTACTGAATAGAAATGACTTTAGTCCAACTAGTAGGACCTTCATTCTACCCATGCAGACTGTGCCATAAAAAATTGAATCACTAGACAGCAATATGCTGTTTGTGTCTAGCAATTCCACTTTCATATACAAAGCAGTATGTTAGTGAGGGGAGAGGTAAAAATGAGGCACTACTAGTTGGACTAAGAGATGAACAGATGACAAAAGATGCGCGGATGATTTGGGCTTCCTGTGCTTAATGCCTTGCATGTCAACGCAGCGCCAACCGCAGTAAGAAATCATTGTAAAATAATAAGAGAATCAGAGATGGAGAGAGGTTTAGTTTATGTATAGTGGTGTATTTAAACATGTCTACATGATATACGGGTAATGAAGATTGCCCAAGATTGAATATAGTCCTTGTTAACCACTGTGTTTTGACATACCTAAAAATACATTATAAAAGGTACTATTTTAAATGTCACATGCATTCCACTTGCATGTTTCTGACAGATGGTATACTTGATATAAAAAATATTCCAACAAAATAATTTATTACTCCAAATCATGAGCAGGTTGAACAAAATTATAAAATCTCAAGTCATGTTGGATTTTGGAGTGGCAGATTTGAATCGGTCTGTTTAAGAGTGGTCTTTAACCCTGCAATTATGGAAACTTTCGAGCTCGTAACTGCTAAATTATTGGTCTAAAGTATATAATAGTATACATATTTAGAATGGCAAAGACTTGATAGATTCATTTGAAGTCAAATTTGGGCCAAAAAGCTCATTTTTGAAGAAAATCCCAAACAAAAACGTTGTGGGTTTTTTTTGGCCCAAATTTTTTCGGTCAACGTAACAAATTGTTTTTTCTTATTTTTAAAAACTAGATAATATCTAGGAACCAAGAATATTTGAAATTTGGGTGAAAATCAGGCTTTTTTATGGGTTTTTTTTTAATTGGGGCATTTTAATTTTTGGTGCAAATTTTTCAAAGTTAGTCAAAATAAAAAAAAATAAAAAAATGGTTCCTAGATATTTTTATCTAGTTTTTTTAAAAATTGAAAAAAAAAAACATTTGCCCCAAGAATTTTGGGCCAAAAAACAAAAAAAATTGTTTTGCACAGACATGCTCATCTACATATCCCATACAATTTCATACAGTGGGGACACTTGCCTAAAATTGCCAAAAGGGGACACAGAATTATGGCTAAAACCCACCACATTTGTGTGTCAATTGGGAACATTTTTGTGTGGGGAGCAGTAGCATAGCCAGGATTTAGTGTGAGGGGACAAAGCCACATTTTTGTCCCCATTTGTCAATAATTTTGGTCACATTATTAGTTATTTTAAGGACACTTTACTCTTTGCCATCTCCATTTTATCTCTGAAAATTTTCTGGGGGCACTTTCCCCCAGCTCCCCCTGGCTTTGCCCCTGCGTCAGTCCAAGCACTGGGCCAGTTTTATAAACAAAATAGTGAAAGAGTACAATAGCAATGCTCTATTTAACCTACCAAGTGCTGCTAGGCATAGCTACATCCCAACTACAGTGGAGTCAATTCGCCTTGATATCTCTGTGCAATCTGTCCCAATACCGAGTTAAATTTGACCAAAACTCACTTAAATCTGGTATTAAAATGTTTGGTACAATTTGACTTGAAAAGGGTGGGCAGTCTTATTGTACTAAGCCAAATCAACTAGATAATTTTAAGTATAGAGTATTTACAAGATTACAAGTATTATATAATTTCATCAGAGCAGTTCCCTTGGAAACAATATGTTGCTGTTGTTGTTGCTTGAAATAAGTATAAAACAAATATCATACTTGATTAAACTGATATATTATGAAAGTATGAAATATTCTTGACCGATAGTTTCACTTGAGTAATTGGACAAACTGTAATCTGGTAATCATGGTAATGACAAACACATTAATTACGGTTGATCCATATCCTATTTAGATTGATTGGCAGCGTGAGATGGGATTGATGATATTGGAAATGACTAAGCAAATTTGTTTGCCCTGCATCACCTTGGTTACCAGACCAGAGAGGGAACAATGTATATTTGGACAACATCTCTCACTCCATTCACAAAAATATTTCATCTGTAAAAGGTCATGACATTTCCATTGAGAAAATTTGCGAGTCCGTTATTGGATCAAACAACGCATCAATGGGTTTGAATCTGAGTAAATCCTCCCAAGTCAGGAATTTATTTGCAGCCATCACCTACATAATACCTTACAGCTTATCTTTCCGTGGGTGGGTGTTTCAACACTGAGCTTGAATTTCTGCAAATAAAGACGTAGCGCTTGACGTTCCATATAGCACGCTGATCTCAACAGCCACAAAACGTCTTTTTTTGTTTTGATGTCATCGGAAATAGGTGGATGGGCAAACAGTGTAATTTCATCAGTAACATCCTCCGATATGCATTGCGGTAATCCTGCTGCGGGATTGGCTTTCACGGTCGGGTCCACAGGCTCTTCTTGTTTACGTTAATGCGTGGCAATTTACACCACTGTTTTGCCGCTGTGTAATTGAGCCTCCATGCACAATAGCTCTTATGACAAAATTCAACTGTTAACATCTATCTTAGGCTATACTACACAAATCCAATACGTCATGCATACATATATACTTAGCCAGAACGGAAGTACCTTCTTCAATCCACTTGCCATTGATTAATTTATGTTCCCTATTTTCAACTTTCTTTTCTTTACCCAGATGTGTTAGATATGCAGGCTGTGTCTGCATTTAACTTGTTAATAGAAGGGAACTCTATATAATTGATTGTAGGAATAAGGATTTTAAAGTTTGTACAATTAATTAAGATGTATGTTGCATTAGTAAGTCACAACATGTGGATGTATTGTTCAAAGGAAATGTTGCAGGGAAGTTTCAGGTATTTGATTACAGTGATGTGAGCATCTAGTACTAGTAGCAAGGAAGCGTTCCAATTGATTGTAGGGACATGTTTGTAAAGTGCTTAGTGAAACATTACATTACATTGCATCAACTTGTATGTGTTTAAATAGCAACTTACTGCCGAACTGGTTGTAAAAATAGAGAATTATTTTAGGATACAATACTGCCAAAGTTGTGATATAGAGCCAAAATAATGCTTGGCTTTAAAACCAATAATCCTTTATGCCAAGCCAAAATGTAATAATTATAATGATAATAATAGTAACAATAATGATGATAATAATATCTAACCTTAACACTAAAATCTAGCCTTTATGGCCTCAGTGTTGTGGCTCGTATTCTTAAGTTTTACCAGAAGAGAAACAAAATATTCTTCCATTTTGTTATAGGTATAGCAAAATAAGTTGTTTTCAGACCCATAAGACGTGCTGTACAATTGCAATTTCTTGAGTCTCATGGCTAAATTTCCTGTACAATTTGAATGTGACAGATTTTATTTTTAGATGAGCAAATAAATACCTCTAGAAAACTGGTCACATTCAATATTAATGTATGTGCGTAGGATATAGGTTTATGTTTAATGCTGCCATTAATAGACAGAAAGGGCTTTAGTCATCTTATTTTATTGTGACATTGAATTATGATGAGCTTTGATAGACCTATTGATTACGGAACTAAAATAGTCAAAATGAATAGATGAAAGGTTAAAATTACCTATTTGTATCATTAAGTGGATCACACTTAACCTTATCAAGACGTTTTATCCCCCAAGCAATATTTATGTTATTTATTTAAGAATTTATTACAAGTGAAAATCTGTATCTTCTCATGTGCCCTCTTCACCTGTTTACTGGCCCTACAGGCAGTGTTTTTGAGTTCCAGAAACCCAATTTGTTAGGATTTTGTTTATTTGTATGTTTTTGCCAATGTTAAGTTCCAGTGTGTCTCACACTACCAAAAAGTCCCAGAGATATAAATTTGCATTAAGAAAACATCATTTTTTTCTTCACAGGAGCGACTCGGTTCTTAAATAGTGACAGCTATGATGGTTGAAATCAGCCCTTGCCCGGTCCCCCCGACTAGGAAAAATAATAGGTTGACCATCATTATTTTTTACGGCTGGCCCACAAAGTCCATGTCTTGAAATGATCTTATCTACTACTGCAAAATCATGCTAGTGTTTTTATACAGAAAACAGAAGAAAAGGGTGCATAAAATCAAAAAAAATTACTCTTATCTCTCCTATTTGTGGTACAATTGCAGGATTTAACATTACTAACATTATGCAAATTGCTGCTCATTTTAATTGAAACGTGCAGTAATTTGTGTAAACACCCAATATTGCACAGCCTGGGTTCGATCCTAAGTGAAGGCAAAACTCATTGACAATAGTATCCTTTATAATGGATGCATGCATCAATGTGAACATTGTCACTGAGCACGTTGGTCATAAATGATGTTCGCATTGGCATGACTTACTTACAGTTTACTTGTGCAAAGATATTGGGGAATTGACAAAATGATCTGTTATTCACTTACTACTCTGTTACTGCATTTTAATCATGGGGTAGATGAAGTGGATGACAAAGACCTTGCTGTCAGTTCCGATGAGAGTAACACTGTCTGCACTCCCTGTACACGCTGCCATGTGTATCATGGAAGAAAAGTGTCATGAGTGATTCACCAAGTATTTAAAAAAGTATTAAATAAGAAATCGCACCCACAAAAAGAATTTTCAGGTGGCTCATTTTAGCCGCATAAAGTTTGTACTTGAGACACTTAGTAGTAGGAGAACAAGAAATCTGCCCACTTCTTCAAATGATCTATTTGATATAATCGCTGTAGCACATCTATTTGAAGGCCCTCTTTGCCACACGCCTAAGTTGACACAAGTCGGCAGCATTGTGATAATTATTGTGTTAAGTTACTGACAGCATTGGATATCTTACACCCTAAATCCGGATCTGTACACCAACACTCCATATTCTATTTCAAGTGATACATGCATAGAAGCTTTGGATATATACAAATATAAGAAAGGCTTTCTTGGAACTAGCCAGGATCAATCCTACAGGGAGTACACGCACATCAATCCAATGAAGACTGCCTTTAGAGAATTTACTCTATCCACCATTGTCATGTTCCTTATTTAATTATTGATTGGTCTTCATTAAAATCAACATTTCAAAGGAGAGAATTTAAGTCTTTTTTTTTTCATTTGTGTCTTTCAGTCAAGAGTTTTTAAGTTTTTAAAACTCTTGTCAATCATCAGGGTTGCAACTTCTGTTTTTCACTTCACTACATTAGAATGTGTCTAAAGTTTTCATGAATTACCATAATTTTGAATTTTATTTGCCCTTCATCATCACAAGAAATGAGGTATGGTTCATTTGGGTGTTAATTTGTTTTCCTATATGCTAGTAAATGTGCTTCTACTTGCCTAGACCAGCACTGTAAATCCAAGTATTTAGGGTCTATGTAACACTTTTTAAACACTCCTAGACATTTAGTTTTTCATTTACACATTAAAGGTAAAGGACACCTAAACACAAAAGTAAACACATAATATTCAACATGTTTACTTTCAAATTGTTTGGAAAGTAAATGCTTTTTGTAAACATTTGGTGTGTTTACTTTCTAAAAATTTTTGAAAGTAAACAAGTTAAATGTTTAGAATCTAAATACTCTTTGTGTTTACTTTGGTGTTTAGGTGTCCTATACCTTTACTGTCTAAATTGAAAAATCGAACACCTAGCAGTGTTTAAAAAGTGTTACAGAAACCCTAAACATTATGGATTTACAGTGTGGCAATCACCATAAATATGCCGATATATTTATGCTATACATCTTGTTAGTTGGATACTTTCTCTACAATCAAATAATGATGGCATTTGCAAATGGCTTTGGTATAGGCAATGACGTAAATAAACTACAAATCAGTGGGTTGAACAATCTTGTTTACTTTTCATTTGTTAAGTGTGATATCTATTTCCTTAAAAAGATCAATTCATCTACTACGCAGATGCCACTGACTGGGGGTGTGTGGGACACAGTTATTAGCAAACACTAAAGTCACTGAAAAGGCAACCATTGCATTTAGTATCTTGCACTTGCGATGTCAGTTATTGGAAGGCATGCTTTTAACAGTTCACTGTTGCACTGTAAAACAATATTTACAATTAGAAGTTTATTAAAAATTAATATAGAAGTCTTCTTATTGACTTTCCATTTTGAGAAATAAAGGTCAAAATATATGGGCAATTTTAGATTTGAATTCAGAACTACAAGACAATTTAAAATGTGATCGGAAAGTTTGAATTACATGTGGAAATACCAGTTCTATTGGAAAAAAACCCTTTTTTTAAACAAATAATTCTAGCAATTTTCTGGGTCTTACGTGTGTACATTCAGGTTTCTTATGCACAATTGCTCCCATATTCTGTTCATGATTTCTGTCCTCTTTACCATTTCGTTTTTAGACTCGCGTCCGTTTGTTATTGCTTTTAAGCATCAGTCAGCTGTTTGGTGGTAGGGAGCTCTTGTTCATCCATATTCACAGCACTTATTCAGTTCCACTAGTGCACTTACAAAATCAATGTGCAATCTCTCTTGACATTTGCAGTACTTGATCTGTTCACCTGTGTAGGCCGACCAGGCAACTTACCACTATATTGGCAATCAGGATAATGTCACTAAGTATGCTGCCCAGGTGGCTTAAAGCTATTCACTATCGGTTTTCCAGCTCTAAGTAAAAGATTTCTTGCAATTTAACAAAATTAAGATTTTTTGCATAATGAAGCAGATTTATATTTCTTATTTAAGATGGTGTTGTTTTCCCATCTTTTTGATATCATTTCTTTATCCCCAAGGACTTATTATCATCTCAGGAATTGATAAGAACAATCTTGAATCCTACAGAATTGATATATTTTTTTTTCTCCAAACTAATCACATTTTACCAAAACCATAACCAACTTAAGCTTTATTATATAGAACAAAAACAATGCACACAAGTAGTTATCAAAGTTCCAAGTGAAACATATACTGTTACCATAATATTAGTCTTGGTTCAAGTCTGTTTTTCTCTCTCATTCTCTTTAAACAAATTGGTTAGTTGCACCATGGTCTATACACCTATCCGACTTCGCCATTACTGCGGTGTCCCCGATGTAAAACTGCGGTGTCCCGAGGTCGGGGGTTCCATCCATTATTTATTTTGTGCTATATAGTATTGTACCCGGAATTGTACTCAACAGTGATATTCAATACACAATCATGAGTATTGAATTACTAATTAAATCTCCGCTCTGGTACATCTGTGTTGCCGTCAATAGAGGGCCAAATACAGTAAACGCTTCTCGGATTGGTGTATAAATGACTCCATTGCATATTGTTTTTTTTTGCTTTTCTACGATGTAGCTTTTCTATAAACCATGGCAGAGCTAGAGCTAGAAACTATTTTCAATTGTGAGAGATACTAGTACTTGCCCTGCACTATTGTATATAATTAAAGGCAATCTGCTCTGCAAATGTGCAGACTCCGCATACAGATCCCTCACCTCAATCCCGACCTCAATCCAATACACCTACACAGTACAAAATATGTATATGACTGCAGACAGGGTATTCTCACTACATTATTACTAGTTTGCTCTTGGATGGAGCAAACTCTTGGTTGGAACAAACTATGGTATAGGACCACGGTGTTTAGACTTATGTATGTTGTCTGCACACATAACATGGTGTATGTTTATTGCCATGATGATTATAAATCATTCATAACCTCATTAATAAACGCGATGCGTGCGATCCAATCATATTTTATTATTTGCGAAAACGCGAACGCAAATCGAGGTCATTAATATCTTACAATTGACCGCAAAATGCGTAATTGTTCCAATGTCGCACACAATTGACTTCTGCATGCTGCGGTATTGTGCGTCCAACAAACTCTTGCAGCGCTGGCTGTCAGATTTGGATTATGCGCTACCATATTTGCACAGATTATGATCGCACTTTTTGTTATTGGTCGTTCTGTTTTAGCCTGATCGATTTTTGTTTTGGGATGATGTAAAAATCATCTATTTTTATAAACTTTTGAGCAAAATTTTGTGTTATTTTGTAAGGTGAAGAGATTAAAGTGCGGTTATGAATGAGGTTAATAACTTTGCATCGGTAATATATGGGCATTGTGAAAAATCTAAACATTTTGCTTTGGACCTCGGAATATCGCCCCTCGGGATATTCCTCGGTTCCAAAGGCAAAATGTTTAGATTTTTCACAATGCCCTCCAAATAACCGATGCGCAGTTATTAACCTCTAAATGTTCATAATGATAGAAAATGGATCAATTTAGTACTATTATTACAGAAAAGCCAGAGTACTTGTAGCAAGTCTACCATAATGTAAGCATTCGTTAAACTATTTTGCAGTTCAACTACAGCCCCTTAGGCACAAAATCTTTTTTTGGCCCTATAGCGCTATTGGTACCCGAAGAGGTACCGATGGCACTTTTTTTTTTGTACCCTGAACATTTGTGCAGTGCATTCGTTTTTTATTTGAATAAAAAACAATTACACTGCAATTGTTAATTATTATACTTGATACAATTTATTACATCTCCAGGGAGTGATGTTAAAGAGTCATCGGTACCCAACAGGGCACCGATAGTTCTATAGGACCAAATTGGATGTGGTGCCTTACTATACCCTTAAACATAACTCTTTACTTCATTTTTAACCATAACCCTAAAACTAAGCTTAAAGCACAATTCTGGTACAAGAGGGTAGTGGCTACATATACAATGGTGCCAATTTACAAGGAATTGCTTATTCATGCAAGGAACATGATCATATTGTTGCATTTCCTGCACAAGAAGTAATAAAAATCTTGAAAATTGACCAATTTATATGATATTGATCCTACAAAGACCCTTGCCAAGAAAACAACTATACTTTGATACATATTTTGTGTTCTTAACTTTTGACAATATTGACAAATATATCCATAAATCTTTCACATATCCTGTTATGATTTTCGTGGAAAACTGTAACAAGATGAACATTTTGTGTGAATTATGCAAAATAGAAGATGGGTTACATGCCAAGTACAAAGAATTTGTCTTGAGGGTAAAAAATAACTGTCATTCTTAAGTGAGAAAATTGCTTGCCAGGTTTTCCTTTGATGTCTGGTTGAGATCAAGCTTAAGTTATATTGAACTTACCTGATCTCAAAATGGCCTAGTTTGCCTGGATTCAAATGTATATATAAACATCTTTAAAAAAGTAATTAGCCCCCTTAAATAATGGCTATTATTAAAAAATGGCATATTGTATTACAAATCTGTAAAATGCAGAATTTATTTCTGCACATTTTGACATCTCATTTGTTACGAAAGCCCAGAAAACAATAAAACACCGATCAATTTAATGTTGTGAGGTCCAAATTTGAAAGTTGCACTTACAACAACACAAAAACAGTAGAATAACATCACAGATTTCCTTCCATTATACTGAATACAAATCAATAGATTTTACTGCAACTTTCAAATCTTGGGTTACATTGATTTAAATGTATGCTGCGACTTCAGTATTTAGATGCGCAGAAATAAATTCTGCTTACAACGCATTTTACAGATTTGTATTACATTAGCCCGTTTTTGAATAATGGCCATTATTTAAGGGGGGTGTAATTACTTTTGTGAGATGCTTATATTGGTAATAACATCATTATTGATATGTACTTCAATTTTTGATAGTCTGGGTACTTTTTAAATCTGTTTTTACAAATATCGGGATTGTCTTTAAATCATAAACAAAATTTGATTATTCGTCTGTTTTGCCCACATACAATACATGAGATTAACTTGTAGCAATAATTTGCCCTAGTTTTATAATTAACTTATGAGGATGTTTGGGTGAATGTATAACAGGATCATAATCCCGTCGAATTGCCAGTATGAATCAGTTTCATTCAGTTCAATTCCAGGCATTGTTAGTCAGCTAGAGCCAGCTAAAGTCCAAATGACGCAAATTTTTAGTACCAGTATGAGTGAATCAGTGGAAATTTAACGAGAGGCTAGAGTGATCAGTTTTCCTGCCCATGAGAATTGATCCTCATCAATGGAAGGAACACTAAAATATGAAATGAGGATCATGTTATACATCCAACATAGTTTGAGTTAAGTTTATGATCAAGTAAATGGTCATCACTGTAAATTGGATAAAAGAATAATTAGAAATTCATGGATTTTACACTGGAGCCATGTCCTCCCAGTGGAGTGATTTAGCAACACAGAAGGTGCTTGCTAGACATAGTGCTGCCAACTTGTTTTGGCTTCATAATCATCCTTTGTATCATCCCATTCAGTGTGTTTATTACCGAGTACCTTGCATTCCTACACTTTCATTATCACCATTTTCTAGGGTCTTTGGTATCGCCCACATTTTTAATCCCCTCACCATCATCAGATTGTTTTATTGCACTGTAAACGCAGGGTAACAATTCGCTTCCCATTTATTTAGCGAGGAGGGCGGAAATCCAGAAGATAGTTTTTATGAACTTCAAGGTCAGATTTGAATGCTCGTGCTGTATTGTAGTAGGCTAATTTCCAGTGTCACCCGCAAAATCGTCACCAGAACTGCGAACATTATCGCTTATTCACCACTATTAACCACCTCAAAAGGTGTTTGATGGATAACAATGTGGTTCACTTGCATCACCACGCAATCACCTTCACCCGATCTGTGTCTACCTTGGGCCGTTACACATATTCCTCACATCACCTGGGCCCTATTCACTCAAATCCATTGTAAAGTTTTATTTAAAAGAGATTCCTGTTCCTTTTCCTTTTGGCTTTAATGAAGGTGGGCAACTGTCTGTATAGGGGGTTCTTATGTGGCTGTTTAATTAATTCTTCCTTTGCCCAGGTAGTGATTCTGTAAGATAGTCACCATCCTTATTTTTTTTCTTTTTACTTCCCTATTGGTTAGGTATTTTAGAGCCTAAGGCCTGAGGGGGACAGTAAACACACAAAGGTCAACAATTAGCACATTTCAAACAAACTGTCTTTGGTGTAAAATATCATGATGTCAAGAAAGTAGAATAGAAAGAATAGCAAATGGTTCAAAATAACCAAATAACATGCCCCCGGAACCTGCCAAAAGGAGGCGGAATTAAGCCCGACTGTGATACAAGCAAAGATAGGTATGGCAAGCCTTCAACAAGAAGATACCCCAGGGAGAAAGTACTGCTTGACAAGTGTTGGATAGTTTTAAGAGTTCTAATAACCCCGGGGTTCTACCAAGAAAAATTAACAACAAGACACAGAAGTTGGTGGTTTGGAGTTTGTCCTTCTATGGAGAAGAAACATAGACACTATAAAAAAGGATATAAGAAATTGAATGGTTGGGGTTTAGGAAATGGACAATGTGAGTTGGAAAGAGAAGAAAACAGTGCAGTAGCTGCTGTTAGAGAAGAGGTATCAATAAATAAATAAATAAATGTTGGTATTTATACAGCGCCTTTCACATTTGCACATGTACTAAAGCGCTTTACATTTATTCCGCTGTCGTTAGAATATGTCAGCTGCCATACAATGCCCAAGGCATGCTCATACCTTTGGGCGGCGCTCAATGGACAATATTCATAACAGCTCCCCATTTCACCCCTGGGTAGAGAGAGGCAAGTAAGGTAAAGCGCCTTGCCCAAGAGCACAACACGATGGCACCGCCGGGGCTCGAACTCGCAATCCACTGATTACAAGGCAGAGCCCGTACCGCTGCGCCAACATGCCTTCAATGCCTTGTTACCTGGGTAACATCACAGTAGGTCAAGGTTAACATGATTCAATGGGCTTTGACTTTTTTGCCCCGTTACCCAGGTAAAGAAACACCTGAGATATGGCAAACTATTCTGTGCTTAAAATGTTTTTCCAAGCAGAACAATTTGAGACCACTTTGATCAAAATCGGAGCATTTTTATTTTGATTTAACCCCTGTGGACAATATAGAGACCATAATTTGTCATTTGACCTTTATGCCTATAACACAAGGACTTTACATCGAAGATAGGTCAAACTACACTTTTTCTGGATTCTAATAATGAGGTTTTTTTTTCCATATTCACCAAATTTTGACATTTGTACCCTGCATTAGCAGGCATTTTGGAAATATGCAAATTGCCATGTTTTCCTTGTCCTTTTTTTGTTCTTTTTAGATATGTTGTTCAGGAGGGTGTTTTGAGTCACTAGCTAGCAAGCAAAACCTTTGTTCCCATTATTTTACTTAAATTGACTCCATCTATTAACTGATATTTGGCATATGCAACTTCCACTTTCAAATAATTTCATTTGGCTCTTGTAATAACATTGATCAACTTAAAAGATCACAATATGATTTAAGTGTACATTGGGTGTTGCCAGTTGGGAAATTAATGTTTAAGTGATATTTGAATTTGATAAGACCCTATAGAGTATGCTCAGTTAATGTGACTGCACGCTTGTAGAACATTGATCCATTGGTCGCCTCGCTGATACCCAAGTTTCCTGACAGTGTCCTCTCCCGTTTTCCTGATAATCCTGCAGCGAGACAATTTATAGGTTTCCTGCATAAGTTTTATTGAAACAAAATGCAATGCTAATTTCTTGTCTCCTCTGGGAGTTGTGGCTTTTATCATGTAAATGTGGCATTTGCAATGTAGCTGTTTCCTGCAGTTTGCACGGCACAGTTTAGTTTTAATACTTTTGCGATTTGAATGTTATATGTAAATGTTAAATTGTTTTGTTTCTGTTTTTGTAGAGTTACAGGGTGAAACAGCGGTCAAGTCAAATCAATTCTTGACTTTGTTTTGATCTCTATTCTTTCTGCTCCTGTAGGTATGTCATAGATTTCTTTGAGCTAGGATTGTGAAGTTACCATAAGATAAAAATCTTTGTCATTATGCCCAGGCATAACAAATTTGCATAGGAACCCCGGGATAGGAACTCTTTTCTTGGGGCCCAACTAGAGTGATATTCCAAATACAGAGGTTTCAGAATATGAAATGACAAATTTCAAATTGCTTTAAAGTCCGATTCAGACTCCACCTCGCAGCACAATGAAATGTGATGAAATTAAAATGTTTTGGTGTCTGCATCTCCTATTATGGTTATTCTGCCAACCCAGATTTTCCAGCAGCCAATTACAAGCGTGCAAGACCGCAGTATCACAACACGATACGAAGAAACATGAACAAAGTTCAACTCACAAAATTTCCACCGCTTGTTGAAAATTTTCTCCACCGACCTCGTAAAAACCTGACTCAGATTTAAAAGCATTGTATCGCGCTGCGATGTGCATGTGTGTCAACTATGCACGTATACTTGGTTTATATCATAGTCCTTCAATGTCTATGTTCATATGTGGCCCTCTCATCAGCAGAGAAATAGCAGTGGGGCCAGCTGAGTTTGCGTGTTTAGTTGTTTAAATAGTTTCATCAACAGGAATATAAATGTACAATTTAGCATGCGCACCATACCCTATCCGGTTGACTTATTTTAAAGGGATGTTGGACAGTATCCAAAAGAAGAATTTCACAAATAAAGGTTGAATTCCTTGAATTATTCATGTGCACTTAACCAATCGGTACCAGTACACTTCAATTATCTATTTTACTGCCACTGTCATACATCAGAATCCTTCAGCTTCAACAAGGAAAATAAAATGCTTAAAAGTAGACAAATCAGCAGTGGTCTAATTATTTGCAAATTACACTTTTCCGGTTCCTGATACATTTCATTGTATAAATCAAAACTTTTGCTGCTTACTTTGTATGCATCAGTAAAACAAAACAAGTTTTGAATAGTGCAGGCATGTACTGTAGATTGTTAGATTTCAAAGTCACAGTAATAACTGTACTTTTAACATTATTTTTTCATTGGGAACATTTCCTTCTTTGAGGGAACCCAGAGAACCATGTAGTACCTCTCTCCTACCCTATCCATGTAAACAAGACTATAAAACACATTTGCCAGGGTTGGCTTCAGTAAAATATCTCATTCAAAATTAACAATACATAAGTTGAATTTTAAGCACTGTCAGATATTATTGGTGTTTAATAATATGCAATTAATCTTTTGAAATCTTGCAAACATGCCCTTGTACAGGTAAACACAAACACTAAATAAGTTATAGCAAATATAATCATTCAAATGAATGATCATGCATATTTATTTAATCATTCCAGTCCATGGTCATTAATATTCATAAAATTGGTAATGAGGTAGCTAAAAGTGAATATTTCAAAAACTGGACCATAACACTCACATTTTGATCAGAATATTTCAGAGAAACCATTTTTCATGTCTAACAAATATTATCAATCCAAGTGTTTGTTATTTAGCAGTTTTTTGATGTCTACTGCATCTACTTCCGACATGTATAAATCTCATCATTTGTGCAACCGAAAGGTATCTTTGCTGCTAAATTCATTACACAACAGTCACATAATAATCCCCGGGTAATAATCCTTTATCTCTACTTTATTCAAATCTATTTTTCTCTCACTGATCTGTTTTAGCTCTCTTTATGTAAACATGAATAGGTCTGTTTGTTTGCGCAGGTAATACAGGAAATTGCTGAAAGTGCTCATATCAAGTCACTTGTCCTCATTTGATCACAATTGAGCTCTCCAAACCAACCCTGGCTTGCATCATGCCACAAATCATAGGAAAGGCACATCTCCTGAATTCAAATGCCAGGGTAACAGTAATATCCACAATGTTATATGCAAGTGACAAGAGAACAGCCACGCCTACTCCTAATCCATCATCATCACAAAATGGGATGTGTATGCGTGAAGGCTCCGTAATATGAATGAAAGGAGGCGTTCAATACAATAGCGGGTTAACTTATCCTACTCATGACAAGTAACGAACAAATATTGGACATTTTCAGCCTTTTGATTAGGTGGAGGCTTTCCGTTCAGATTTCCAGGGTATTCAAAAGTTGCCTATTGGATTTGTTGCAAAAAGAATATTGACCCCAAGATGTGTAGTTAAGTTGTGTGATTGTCTTTTGACTTGTGTATGGGCGACTAAATGAAGAAATCCATTATTTGAAATGGAACTTGTTGTCGTCATGTTAAGCATCAAAATCAGATACGGATATCAGTTGACTATAATAAGTTCACTTTGCCATATCCTAGTGTTATTTGTGGACGCAGTAGATAGGGTGCAGAGGGGAATGGTACTTTTTTATCAATGTTGCAATATCGACATTGAATGTGAAATCAAGAAAAGATTATCAAAATTAGGGGTTTGGGTGAGGTTGACCAACTCTTTTTGCAAGCTTCTACTTTGTTGTTTATTTTGTGATAGAATAAAGGAGTTGAAACTTGAGTCTAAAAGGAAATTAAATTACTGCATACACAATATCCAAGTAGACTTACATAGCATAGCTAGGAAACAACACGCTAATGAGATGGGTGTACAACAACAAGGAATAGCCTGATAAAAGGAAGTAGGGGAAACTGATTTTAGCTGCATTTTGTTTACATTTCAGTCTTGTTATCTTTTACACTTGCAAATTCTGGGCATGGGGAAAAAAGGTATAGCATTTGCCAATATTTGACCCAAATCAAGGACACCACGTGAATTCCTTGTCACTTCTATGAAGACACAGACAAATCGTGAGGAAGATCCACACAGGAGCAAATGTGGTGCATACCCCCACTCCATCCCACCTGTCCTAAAATTTCCTAAAATGTTTTATATAATTTTTAAAAAGGATGAAAAGGTGAAGAGAAAGAAAAACAGAAATAAAGAATTTAAAACTGAAAAGACAAGAATTCCAGAGGCCCACCCCACCCCACCCACCACCATGCACTACCCCACCAACACCACCCACTGGACACTGCTGGATCACATGGTACACCACCACTAACTTCAAATCCTGTATCTGCCCCTGCAAATAACATTGTTATCACTATTTTGACTTTATGGCCAAGAGAAAATGAAACCAAAGATGACATTCACTGGCATCATACTCAGCTGATGTGTTGGTATACATAGCTGAAGGCATGATTAACTGAAGTGGCAATCTACAAAGTAACATTGATAATCGGATACCTACTACATACAGATTATGAAGTAGTGGTAGACAGCTCAAGTGAAGATGGCATATCCAGTGTGCACATCTAAAAATAATAAAAATTCCAAGAAATGTAATAACATCTTGACTCTTGAATTACACTGCTCAAGATTGACCTTGTTCCTTCTACATTATTAACTTTTTTTTTCTTTTTGTTTTATGTTATTATTAGGGAGACAGCCAGAGGAGGCAAGAGATCAACCAGAAAGAAGTAAAGAGTGTGTCCTAGAAGAGCCTTGATTTATGTCAAAGGTAAGCCACAACAGTAGGAATTTAGATTCAGCACCCCACCCACACACACCCCCACATACACAAGCATACTCAGAATCACACAAATCAAAAAGAAATTCCAGGTTCATTTAAGGGATCTAAAATGAGGCGTTTATTGCTTTCGACAGTATTTTTTGTGGGACATGAGAGCACCTCAGACCTGTCGAATTGCATTCTGAATCTGAAGCATGTCTTTCTGATATCAAATAATTTTCATTTTTGAAAATCGCAATATAATACAAATTTTATGACAAATTATAAAAATTTGATATTTTTCAAATTTTTGATATATAACAGTCCTCGAAGTAAATTATATAAATTTTTTGTGTTTTGGGGGAAAAAATCCATATCTTCAATACCAAAGGTCAAAATTTTCAATTGATCGTCGGCTTTTCATCCCACCTACATACACTTTAAGTATAAATCATCAGATTTATAAAGTTTAATTCAAGTACTGTTAAATATCAAAAATATCAATTTTTAATGATTTGCCATAAAATGTGTATTAAATTGTGAATTTCAAAAAATCAAAATTATTTGATATCAGAATGACATTCTTCGCATTCAGAATGCAATTCGATATGTCTGATGTGCTCTAATGTCCCAAAATAAATACTGTCCAAACGTTCATACCCCAGCCCTTAAGTTTAAGTTTTGAATTTGAATTTTGAAGACTGCATTGAAGTACAGGACATGTTGTGACATCTTTTGTTAAAAGTATGTAGACCCTATATATACCAGTAATACCGTAGAATTCCGTCTACAAGCATAAATATTCTTTTTGAAGAAACGGATGAAAGGCAGACACTCTCCACATTACAATAGATTGGTCTTAGAGAGTACAGCCACCTGTATCAGTTATAAGGTTGCTCAAACTCCAAATAATATTTGTGTGGAGAGTGTCTGCCTTTGTCTCTTTCATCAAAAACAATTGAATTCTACAGTATGTATGTATCAATGGTGTCCAGTTGCAGCTATTTTAGCTAGACTACACCAGACTTTTGACATTCAGCTAAATGGATCAAGTAGGTTGATATTTATTAAACAAGCAGTGATGTGCTAGTTGTTATATACATCCAAGGATATGAGGAGCACTTGAAAATGGCTACTATACATTGAGTCTTGTTTACCTACTGCAACTGTTACAAGTATTGGAGAAAATATACCCAAGAAATTTTACTCCCGATGCAAGTGATAAGTGGGTCCTATATTTAGCATGCTTGGGTATGGCTGAACCCTTTCTTCATTCTTGCTTTTAAATCCACAAAAAGTTGTTGTGCTTCCAGTATAGGGTGCAATGAAAGTCCCCTATTTTCAGCACTATTCTCAATAACGCCTCTTTTGGTAGTATTCAATCTTAGTGTTTTAAAGTAATACCCTTCAAATAGCCTCTTTGAATTCATTATCTTTGTTAAGTCTTGTGAATGTATCTGGTTTATATGGGATATGATACACGACTTCTCCCAAATGGTGTTTGATTTGACACACCTGTGAGTTGACACCCATCAAATATTTGCTGCTAATACCTTGTCGTGTGTGAACTAAATAAATCTGCCATTTCCTCAGCAAGTCAAACTGTGGAATATGTTGCAGCAGCATCAGAATTGAGTCGTGACAGGTAAAACTAATGTGCTGGCAGCTCTATGGGAAGTGACAGCATTGCTTGCCTAATGGCATCAATATTGCATGCTTGAGCACAGTTGACACACCCATACAACTAGAAAAGGGCCTTTCACTGATTTATTTAAGAGACAAGTGTTGCATTCAGTGCACCACAGATAATTTCACTGAACCATGTAGCAAGGAACATCTGGTCAACCATTTAGCATCATTAAGGAGCCCTGCTTGTAGGCATGTGCTATCCAAACCATCTCAGGGTATTTCATAACAATAATTGTCCAAGAAAAAATATAAATCCTGTGACCTTCAACATGTAGCCACCCCAAATGAATGCCTAACATTCAAGCTTATTGCATGCTCCATGGTAAGAGGTGGCATCAAAGTAACAATACTTGTTCCCTGCAACTCCTGACCTTGAAAGTCTGTTCTGAATTTTGAAAGCAGTTGCAGCTTGGATCTCAAGGTCAAGTGTTCCAATCTTTAAGGACCATATTGAATCAGAAACCCTAATGACAACCTGTTACAGTATAGGGGAAATAAATAATGTTTTGATGACCAAGCATACAGGGAATACGTTTCCGAGGTTGACACTTATCCTGACTATAAATCACCTGCTAAAACAGATTAAAAGCATCAGCAGTAATGGGATAATCTGAGGGGATCATTTCCTTGGTTTTATTGTTTTGAGACAGCTCAAATTATCCGAAGTTTCTTGGAAAAGTTAAGAATAACTTGTAGATAAATGTAAGAAACAACAATGGATTGTGCCATTTCATTGTAATTAACAATGATTCACTCAATTTGGAGATTCCTAAAATAGTCTGAAAATGACAAAACAAAGTCACAACATTTTCCTGTCTCTTTTAGATGAAAAATTTCCGTCTGTAGTAATTGACGATCAAAATAGCTGATTGGCATAGATCATACGATGCTGCGTGCAGAGCCATGGGTACAGGCTGAGTCAAAAAGAAGTAAACTCATGTTTGAGGGCCTGTAACTCGAGATCTGCAAGGAATCTGCTAAAAATAAAAATACCACTGGAAAGAGCAAATTCTACACGTCTAAATAATAAAAAGAATTGTTGCAATTGCTCACGGCAAACAAAAGTTATACTCATTTGAATACAACCACCCATTTTTGTAGCTGCACACGGCTGATTGATTTTCATCCATTTCAATTTCGACGAATCAGCAAAGTGCTAACAAGATTTATTGTTGAAAAGACAACTTTTGCTTTTAATTAATATTCAACAAAGTCCATGACGGTACCATTGTTTGTAGGGATACCAATTCAAGTCTTTACGAACGATCCGGAAGAAGCTTGATTGGGGAATGTTGAGCTGATCTTTGGTCTTGCTGTATATAACGCATGTCTAACTCTAGCAATATTCACTTGTGATCTAGCAGTTCGTGGTCTGCCTGAAGCTTCCGGCTGTCTGTTCCTTATTGTCCCATGCACATTGAGCTTGTTCATATTCTTATATACTGCCCCTTACATGAAACCCGGTTAGCTGTAGGAAATTGGAGACGAAAAAGATGCTGAACTTCAGTGGGACTCTTAGTTTCATGATACTTCGTCGACAGAAACGTGCGCCCCCGTACGGTAAATTGTGGTGCCATGTTGCCATTTGGCCCGTGTTACTATAATGTAGTGCAATGAGGTAAATTTCATATTGAAAAGAGCCCTTTAACATGTAGGAGTTATTGATCGAAACTACACCTGCCACAGAACTTTATTTGCATTTGAACATCGCGCCTTACCAATCAATATAATAGGTAGGCGCCTGCTTGGGAAGTGAAACCGTGTGCAGCTACAGTAATGGGTGGCTGTATTCAAATGAGTATAACTTGAGTTTGCTGTGAGCAATTGCAACAATTCTTTTTTTATTTAGACGTGTAGCATTTTCTCTTTCCAGTGGTATTTTCATTTTTAGCAGATTCCTTACAGATCTCGAGTTACAGCCCCTCAAACATGAGTTTACTTATTTTTGACTCAGCCTGTATATCTACTAAACATGGTTGTAAAATGTGACATTGCAAATAATTTGACGGAATAGCAATTGTGCAAGTTCTTCAAAACTAATTAGCATTAAAAGGGGGGATTTCCCCTGTATTGTGAAACCATTTGAAGGATGCAAGCTGACTTTTGAAACCTTAACTTTGCAAACATTTTCATTTTGTGGTAAAATGCAACCATTTCTATAGATTACAAATAGATACTTATGCAACATTTGTTATAATTTAATAACCTTTTCCAAGCTTTGAGGTTACCAGAGGGAAACTTTTCAATCACAATCAGAGTCAGTACTTTTTAATTATTAACTGACAACTTCCAGAATTCTTTGTACTTGTGCCTTTGTATACTGTCCCAAAGTTACTAGAGAAACACTTTTCAATCTCAATCAGAGCCAATACTTTGTAGCCATTTACTGACAACGTCCAGACTTCTTTCTACTTTTGCCTTTGTATTTTGTCCCAAAGTTAGCAGAGAAACTTGTTTCAATCACAATTAGCCAATACTTTGGACATTTTAATACTAATAACTTCCAGAATTCTTTGAACTTGTGCCTTTGTATACTGTCCCAAAGTTACTAGAGAAACACTTTTCAATCTCAATCAGAGCCAATACTTTGTAGCCATTTATTGACAACGTCCAGACTTCTTTCTACTTGTGCCTTTGTATTTTGTCCCAAAGTTAGCAGAGAAACTTGTTTCAATCACAATTAGCCAATACTTTGTTGTCATTTTAATACTGATAACTTTCAGATTTCTTTGTACTTGGACTTTGTGATACTGTCCCAAAGTTACTAGATAAATACTTTTCAATTAATCTCAATCTGAGCCAATACTTTGTAGCCATTTACTAACAATGTCCAGACTTCTTTCTGCTTGTACTTTTGATTTGTGTTTTGTCCCTAAGTTAGTATAGAAACACCTTCTATCACAATCAGCCAACACTATATAAATACTTTTCAATCGCAATGAGAGGCAAGACTTAGTAGCCATTTGCTGAAAACTTCAAGATTTCTTTGTATATTAGTCTAAAGTTCGTCATCTTTAAAAGTTTTATTCTGCTATCATTCTGACATTCTGTAACAGACAGGTGTTGAAAAGTCTTATTTGAGCACTGCTCTATGCCTTTGTGGTTGAGCAATGCCCGTTCCCTTTGGGACTAAAGTCAAACATGTTTCTACAAGGAAAAATTGTTCAAACATCGGGTTATTTTCATAACACAAATGAAATAAGACTATTAAACAGTGCGTAAAACCTGCAGGAAATATTAATGTCTGAAGTGTTTCTTTTCAAATGATCTCATTTTGAACTAGTAAGTGTTTGAAGCCAAGGCTTAATATGTTGGGTTGAACACAAGAAGTTCACCTGTAAAGCAATGGCTCCCTATAACCCAGTACATGGTAACCTATGGCTCAGATCCCAAACCACAATCATCTAGCTGATTTCAAGATGAAAATTCTTTCAAATTTTAAGAGACGGAAACAATTAGCAATAAAAACAATTATTTGATTAAATAAGAAAAATGTTTTATGTAATTTGGACATAGACTCTATGGACCCTACTAAAGTAGTGGTCTGCCACAAACACACCATATACAACTCTGAACAAGGAAGTTTTAAACAATCTGTGTTGTACCACACAAGTACACTGGTAATTGAAAAAAGGGGAAACCTTCCTGTGCAAAGTGTGAATGGACATTACCCAAGTAAACGTAACAAGAGTGATAACAGCCCCTTAAAGATGGTGATTCTGTCAAATACCCTTCCGCCTCTAACAGGCAGGTCAGGCGATGTCATGCAACTGTACAGCATTAGCAGATAGGCAACTGATAAAAACTGTAAGTTGACTGCAGTGTGGTGATCAACAGGAAGACCCCCCTTCCCCCACCTTAAAGCTATGAAAGCAGGCTAATCATTGCCCTTCCCTCTCACCAGACTTACAACTCAAGAAAATGACATAGATTATCCCCTTGAGATTTGAATCGCATCTCAATTCACCCCAAGTTTGTGTAGATTTAACTCCCTTGTTGGAAGTCACAAGACTGGGCACACTCTTACGTACAGGTAGAATGGGGCTTAAGCTTAAAGGTCCACTGTCATGTGGTCAGCCGTAAGGTTTGCTTGCAGCCTTGTATTCTCCTTCATTTCTAATATTGAATATTGTATAATTTTGTTTCAAATGTTTCAAAGGCCAGTTTTAATGTCTGGAATGTAGGTCTATTTGATGTGAATGAAATGAATGTCATTAGTTGTTTTGTGGTCAGCCACAGCAATTTACCATACAGAACTCATTGGCACCTGCTACAGTACAGCAAAATTGTTGGCAGGGATCCATTTGTGATTTTCTTTCAACAAGTGATGCAATTGGGCGATACACCTTTAATACTGAACAATAAGACATATGAATGACATTAATGACAAAGCAAAGTTGAAAGTTTAGTAGATATGATCTACTATTGTGACTGTAAGTTCGAAAGTTTACAAGATATGATCTGTTGTGGCTGAAGCATGTCTCTCCTGTAGTCCAACTTGAAACAGTTCAGAACAGAGGTTGCCAACCTCTTTTTCTTTCCTCTAAATGAGGTCACTTGACAACCTCTGGTTAAGATACAGTATAGGAAAGCAGGATGGAGTGTCCGTACTTTCGTTTATCCAACCAAATGATATATTCCATAGTTTTACCCAAAGAGCTTTTAAATAGAAATAGAGTCGCAATAGATTATATAATCTTTTGTTCGTTTGATGCCGATTAGAAGTTGCGACAGGCTATTCATAAAAGTGGTACCATTGTTTGAATAAAGGGGTTCCGCCATTAAATTGGTCACTGATCCGGCATCATATTAACGCTCTACACAACAGGCGAGTATCAATAAGTGACCACACTACAGTCATGTGTAAGGGCAGTCATGTGTAAAGTGGTACCATTGTACTCAATGTATCCCAAATGTGTGCTTGTGTGGGTCTGAAGACTATAAGGAGGCTTTAGCTGTCGATGCAATCATCTTTACCACCCACCTGACGATAGGTGTTTCATTTAAATAAATTGAATGCTCTTGGTGATCGATTACACATTAGAATGTATGAAGGCTGCCATTTCCAGTCCATATATCTATATATTACACTATAATGGTAATCGCTATACGTATACTTGTAAGTATAAGTATAGGCCTATAAAGGTTGTTTTAAGAAATTTCCATTTAATTTTATTTTAAGAAGGAGATTGGTATAGAAATAGTGGCGTACCCCATGAGGGGGGGGGGTTGGGGAGGGACAGATTCACCTCTGTGAGAAGTCTTGGGAGGGGGAGGGAGGAAGAGGGGAGGAGGGGATATGGAGAATGAGAGAGGGCTGGAGGAAGGGATAATAAAGACAAGTATAGATAAATAGAAATATAAGGAAAATGATGGGAATGAGAGAGGGAGGGTGAGAGGGGACAATGAGATCGAGGGAGTGATAAAATGTAGGCCTAGGAAAGAATAAGTACAGAGAAGGGAAAAGAAAGGAATGATGAATACATTTAAAAATAATTATTAGGCCTATATAATAACTAAACACATAACAGCACTGGGCAGCCATTCGACGATGTCAATGCCTTTATTCGTTACGTAATTAAAACGCCCAGTCATATGTATTTCACACCTACCAAACACAACTCACACAATTTATAAACTGGACGTTGAATGTACACTCTCATGAATATTGATTGGCAACATTTTCCAATATGTCAGCGCTCTAATTGGAAACAATAGAACAATAGACCCTGCAGAGCGTTGGTTTTACCTGTCAATATCAGTAAGATAACACTTTATCCAAGAAAGTCTCCATTCAGGTAATAGAACATGCTTTGCTTGGTTCTTTGTTAAGTTCCATATCGAAGTTGGAGATGGATATTGTTTTCAGCTCCAGGATGAGGTTTACAAGAACTACCTTGTTTTGTTTCTGTATTTCTTAACTCATTGAGTAGGAAAAACAGTTGGTATGGCTCTGATCTTCCATGAAGCTTAATCATTTGTTCTTCATCAGCTTGGTTGGGCTATAACTTGGCCTTACTTTGTGTATGTTGTCAATATACTGTTGTCCAGAAAGTCCTGTCAGAATAATTTATCCTGGTTAAGGTTTTGTATGAAATCAATTTCCCAAGGTCAACCTGTCAACCCAGTCCTTGCCTTCCTCATATAGTTTCCTTATTGTATGTTTCCAACAATCTGATCATGCTGTTTATATTTATACACACAAACCTGCATCCCACACATACATATTATGCACTTGACATCTTTTATGAATAAGCGCATGAATCTGGATCAAACCAGCAGGTCTCAGAACACTTAGGTCTGAATTTCAGTGAATGCTGGTGAGGTCTCTCTCCTTTGCTATTATTATAGAAGCAGGCAAATGGCTCTTTCTTATACATTGTCTTCATATATCCAATGATTTATCCTACTTGCTCTTGATAAATTCACAATTTGCTTTTCTACATGATTATGCAAGCATACCATTAATAGTTGTTGATGCTATCTGCTTTCTTACATCTGTCCCACTCCTCCATAGTTAGATGCTATCTTCCAGTGCCTTCCACTCAATGTCATTGTTAATTTCAATAGTCCCATCCTAACGATGACCTTGTATCCTAAGATTAGGAAAATATCAAGGTTTGCACTTGCTGTGTGAGATATAGATGCACTCATAAGACACTAAGCTGGCATTAAATACACACATACACACACAGCAGTGAAGGTGCATTGTAATATCTGGTGACATGGTAACTCTACAGATATGTTCTCAAGGTCTTCCTTTTTCTACCAAATCACACCTGAATACATTCAATGAATCCAGTAGTGAAGTTACCACACCAGGTGGCTGTCTCCCCTTATGACAAAATATTACCATCCAGACTTTGCTTCTCTCTCCCTCCTGGTGTTCCCTTTGTTTGATTCCTCTTCTTGTAACCCAGGTACAGTGTTATAGAGCAGTAGATAATAACTTTGTATCTCGGTGTTCTGTTACTTTAAATCAGGAGGGTGAGAGTTCGTAAGGGCAATGTTGGGTCGACCAGTCACAACAATGCTGGACCTAAGATACATGTAAATTATAGCTTTTGCAGCATGCCAGTTTGTTTTCTTTCACTATGTGGAGTGAGTGGATGATTACACTGACGGCAGAGGAGAATACTATCCGGTGAGACAGTCTAATTCTGTCAGGCATATAATAACTTGACAATCGCCGTCATATTCCATCAATTACTACAGGATATTTTTTTTTGCTCAATTTATAAACTAAAAATGTTAACTAATGTATTTTTGAACCAAAGTATTATGACACGTGAATAACATCATGTAGGAACCAAAATGGCTGCTGATGGCACCTATTATCTAGACCTAGGATACATGTTTTTAAATTGTGACGTAATTCCAGTTACCCTGCCCATTATTCAAAGTCCTCTGTTTAAATGTGTTGTAAATTGATCTCCAGACACCAGGCCCATAACTTTTTGCAAAAGCCATTCTAGCTATGCCACTGTTGTGATTTCTAATTTGAACACAACTCTGTGATTTGATACACCAAGTGGTAATAATCTGTTTACTTGTTGTGCCCTATGTGCACTTGAAATATAAATTGGATAGGCACTTTGATAGCTGTTGCTTGCGTTCATCAATCACTCATCTTTTTCCTGTTCAAATATTGATGTAGATGACAAGATAAAATCCTTCATCAATTATATTTTGTCACCTAATGTGGCAGTGATTAACCTCATGGGACATTGATGCTAATTATCTAAGTTATGTTTCTTCCTTGTTTGGAGAGACTCTAAACTCGCCCTTTTTTGTGATGGGATTTCTAAATTGATGTGGAAAGATCAAAATGGCACCCCTCCAACTATGTATGATGCTAGTAAAACAATGGTTCTGCGCAGGGTTTGATCAGAGGCTGTCTTCATCGATTGTTAACAGAAAGAAAAGTGAAAGCATGCTTTTGTACCACCACTGACTAAGAGGCTGGTCGAGTGCAGATCCGTTGACCGTTGGAACACACTTTTCAATGCAGAATAAATGCTACCCTCATTGTGACATCATCCAACCAGCAAAGTTCATTTCCCATTGAAAAAGCGTTATCCGACGGATCTGCAGTCGACCATTCTGCTAACTAAGAATTATCATCACTAATCATGGCATATTACATCATTCTAAAAATAGCTCATTACCTCAACACAAACCAATCGGAATCATTCACCTGTGTATATGATTACTGTAATAGCACCACCACTTCATCCTGTGGCTATCATGATCATTCTAGTGGTTGTGATTATTTACTCGGATTTTCCATTGAATTTCTAGAACATTCCATGTACAAACAAATGGTGATAAATATCGGAACAAGTGAAAACTAATGTCTGATGACAAACTATAAATACGAAAGTAAATTGATGTTTTAAATTAGAATTGTATGGAAAACCGCCTACACCTTGCACTGAAAATGAACTGATATATTTCCTTGCTTAGGCTTATGTATATTTTCTTGAGATAAACCAGAACTTCCAATTTCATTACTCACGGATGAATTAAAGGTACAAGTCTACCTTATTAAGATGTATTTTTCAAGAATTTTGGGGTGTACGTCCACGGGTGTATTGTTGAACTAGTGTTTAAAAGGATGAACTTCAAAACAGTGAATTGTATTGTACCAAGTTGTTCTATTCATTTCTGAGAACCCCTATTTGGTTAGTTGAGAAATTATGCTGCTTGGCGCCAAATTTACGTAACATCTGACAAAAAACCACTGGTTGAGTAAAAACAATTGTTTGGGCAAGTATACAAAGATGACTAGTGACGTATCCAGTATTTACAGGGGAGGGGCCAAGACAACTCAAGTGAGGACAAAATTTGACAAATGGGCAAAAGAGACCTAAATGTAAAAGATTGGTAGCCAGCATCCTATTGGGGGAGGGGGCAAGAGGGGGTTTTAACTACGCCACTGAAGGCGACACTAGCGATGAATGTAGCATAGTTGTCTGTTGCTCTAATTTGTTAGACAGGAAAATGACATATCAATATTCCATTTATTATATTTCAGTGCCTGATCAAATTAAAAGTAATTTCTAAGAGATGTGACCCATTTTGAAAAAATGACACACAATCCAGGGGAACTTTTTATTACCCTGATACGACAATTGGGTAATACTGTGAATAACCAAAACGTGGCTAGTGTCATTTTAAGCACCCCCGGGTCATCTAAGTGGGTTACAAATTTCAAGTAAAATGGGGGTGAATAAGAGGGAAAAGTTAAGTTGTCAATCAGTTTTATTATTATCTGTGGTGTCTGTTGCATCATGTCTGTGATCGACCCCCTCTGTAAGGTTCCAATTTGCAGGAAGGGGGTAAGGGTTCAAACCACACTGGGAAGGGGCAAATCATGAGAGTTAAACCTACAACCTATATCATATTAGCAGTGTACAGATGGTTTGAGCACTCATCATCTTTATATGGAGTGATATGTTGTAATAAAATGCTATATAGGATTTTCCTATTGAAATTGGTTTCTTATGTGTGGTAACCTAATGTTTATACAATGTTAATATGAAAGAATCAAAACATATCCGTGTATGGACATCATTCGACCCAGTTGCAACATTTTGGGGTCATACTTCAGTTATGTTTTTTAGAACCAGGGCTAATACTAAGGAGGGTGTAACACATACCCGCACCCCATCCACAGAGACAAATAATACTTAAGTACAAGCACAGTGTGCCAAAAGGAAACAAAGTTGATAGAAATAATTTTCAAAAAGTCAATCTTCATAAATGTTATGTGTAATCAACAAATTGATATTCTGAACTTTAGTACAATGGTTGCAATACAACTTTAAGTGGGTAGCCTACACATATTACTACCTGGCATTATATTGCAATGCAGTGTAATACTACTTTTATACAAAATTATGTGATTTTAGGCACATTCTTTGGCAACAAAATTCAGTGATTATTTTGACATCACATTTGCAGCAAATTTGCAACATTGCACTTGACATTCAACAGAAATCATGTGTGTGTATGTATGTACAGTCTATTACTCTAAATATAACTTCAACTAACTCCTTCAGGGTATAATTACCCTTAAAAAATAAGTCACTCAACAACCAAGGCAATAATGAAATATTGGTGTGAATCTGCAAGCCAGCTAATTGTAGGAGTGCACCCCAAGACAAGATTCACAGATAGGGAAGTATTGGTTAGGTTAGAAGTTCACTCACCAGAAACGAAGGACGTCCGCTGTCACCACAAATATCTCCCAGTTTAACGTCTTACTTTGACAGTCAACTTGGAAAGAGAAGTTAGCCTGCATGGTCTACTGACACAGCTGACATTTTTACTACATTTTCCTGTGAATTAATGTTATTATTATGTTATTTTTGAGGCTGTGTTGATTACAAGAAGGATCTATCATTTTTACCAGACTAATTGAAATAATCATGATAGTGTGCAGGTGAAGAAAATATTTGGTATGTTGAAAATAAAACCGTTGTGGAAGTTACTGTTTATATAACTTAAAAACATGTTTAGGCCTTTACATTATTGTATTTGATTATTACAAGAATGAATCAACTTTTTGGAAAATATTTAATCATGCATTTACCAAATATATGTACCTTTACACAACAGATTCCCGAGTCCTCTGGGTCTACAAAATGTTGATGCTGCCGTTCTTTTGTTGTTGTTTTCCTTTTGCAGAACTAAAAAAGAAAATAAATTTAAATATTGTTTGCACAAGTTTTCTTAAAACTAAGCTATCTGTTAATGGGAAAACAAACTTTACAAAAACCAAGATTTCTGCTTATGTCAGTATTTTAATTAAACCAGATAAATTATGCACTACATTATGGATATATACATTCTGGTAGCCTAATGGATAAGGCCATGGGTTTGATTCCCATGCCGGCACATTCCCTTGCTTTTTTTCAAGTTGGGTTGTGTCCCGGTCGAGATTTGTTTATTTGTTGTTTTGTTTAATTGTAACACTTTGGGTTGGTAAACTGTTCTTTCTTCTGGATAGTTCATTATAGATCATTTTGTAATCATTGTCCGATATGATGCTTCGTGCAGTCGGTGACATCAATGCATTGAGGATGCTTGTCACCCACATCTAATCAATGTCTTTAACCAGAATAGTCGACTGCAGATCCGTAGGATAATGCTTTTTCAATGGGAAATGGCCTTTGCTGCTTGGATGATGTCACGATGAGGTTAGTATTTATTCCGTATTGAAAAGCGTGTTCCGACGGATCTGCACTCGACCGGCCTCTTTAACTGCATGCGCATTTTGAAGATGCATCCCGGTAAATGTGCACTGAGAAAAATCTTGGAAGTACTCATGTTGTGAGGATCTGTAATTGTTCCTTTGTCAAGCTGACACAGCTTTGCCATGGAATTATACCAGTTGCTATTTATTTCAACTTCTTGCAATCACAAGATTGTGTGTGTGTATGAAATGTGTCAAATGTTATCAGCAAGTTCTCAAGATCAAAGGAAGCTTGTTACAGAGACCAGTCATGCTACAGAAAGCACTCTATCGGCAGTGGTACGTGCAGAATTCATTCTGTATTACCTGTTCAATTACCGTACTTTATGTATTTTTGGTTTTACTTGTTCATAAATATCAGCATTGGAAGTTCTCTATCAACATCATTTTATACAGATCCTGTGGGGCTAGATGTTATAGACATCTTGCAGATTGGAGTTGATTCGACCTTGATCTACCTTACTGCCATGCCTTTTTTGTATTTCGTCCTACTTTTATACATTTTCCCATTAATTACATAAATTCTGCATTGATTTACTTTACTTTTTAAATTCTCTATTTTATTTTTATTTTGGAGTTCATCCCAGTCAATGCATGTTATTCTGTTCACAAGTTGAGTCGTGGATTGGATTTTTCATTTGAGTATCTGAGTGTGCTGCACCATTACCCATGATCCGAGGCTCTAAATGTAAAAAATGTTTGTTCACAGAATCAACCATTGATTCAATCCATGATCATGACAATAAGATATCCTGGAGAAAAATGTATAGAATGTTCTGAACCCCAAGTGGTACCCATGACTTATTACTAAGGCAAGAAGCATACATGGCTTGGATTGGGCACCTGGATATGCTTTGTTTCTCATTTTAATATTTTGTTCACATTAATCAAATTGTTGTCATGGGAGGAGCATTCCTGACTCCGAGTGACAACCTTCTTTCTTCATCTGTTGCTTTGATTTAAAATATCCTGATTATCATGAGATTTTTGGCTGTTGTGCATAAATGCAAAAGCAATTCAGCATCGAAGTGGTTACGTAATTCTCTTGGTTACCGGATCACGCCAGTTTGGTATGCCTTTGAGTGCCATATACTTTGTGTGGTGATTCTTTCGATCATGGTTCATTATTCAAGAGCGTGATCCTGTTGACATAGTAATATTACGTAACTTCGATACTGAATAGTGTACTCATATGGATTTGAACTTGTGACTTTTTATAGTATCTTAATCAATCATCGGCCTTGTTAAAATGTTTAAATATGGTCACTTATTTGTACTTTGTACTAGCCAGTTTGGTTTAATTCAGAGTATTGACCATCATGTTTTTTATGATTTTCTTTTCAGACATTTTAAGACTGGAAGGCCAGGAATGAAGACAGCTGATGACTAAAGCAAGGGATATGTGGATTATGTAATAGTTTAATAATAATAATAATAATAAAATGGTCTGTATTGTAATTCCTATAATTTATTTTTTGAAATAAGATTATACACAAATTTTGATTTCCATAAAATATAATCCCAATACCAGAATGAAAGGGAGGGTGTCTGATTTTGGTTTCAATATCCAATGTGTTATTGTACTCAAATGGGCATTATGCACTGGACACTTAATCCTCATTAATGTAGTTCTTTCATATCCAGATCAATGTGGGCTTTTGGTAGCATTCGTTGTGTAAGGGATGAAATCAAAACTCGACCGTCGGTACACCGCCAGTTCCATCCGGTTGCTATTGTTCTAAACAGTGGCAACCGGATGGAACTGCCGGTCACCCGCCGGTAGAGTTTTGATTTCATCCCTAAGCCAAGCAATCTGAATCAGAAGAAGGTCTTAACATTGCATTGAAAGACTGAAAGTATGCTGCAGTGTAGTATACACCTGTATACTGTATAGATGGAATGCGGGCCAAGGAAGTACCAAATTGATGCATTAATGCAGATTTGGTGTCCAGTCAAACTGGATCATTATGACATTTTATTCAAGATATCGTTGAAGTTTTAGAATTTTGTTCAAATATAATCTGTGAGTAATTTTGAAATTGATAATTAATGCAAAAGTTATCACTGAACAAATTATTGAACACAAAGTGAACATCTGCCCCTACTGCCAAATAACACCAGTTGTGTAACAAGATGCATGCCGGCCCAATCAGGTTTGAAAAATAAGTAAATCAAAGTAAAAAGAACAATAAGAAAATGTCTGCCCTGCATCATATCTTTAGAATTGAACGTTTAAAAGATACATCCACAGTGGGGTGTGTCTTCTCTTCTATTTGGGTAATATTCAAATTTACACTCTTAAAAAGGTCTAGTCAAATTTCACTAGATTTGAAATATTTTGACTCAATCTATGTAAAATTTGACTCATCTATGTAAAATTTGACTCATCTATGTAAAATTAGACTCATCTATGTCAAATTTGACTCAATCTATGTAAAATTTGACTCAATCTATGTAAAATTTGACACTTTGGGTCAAACAGGCCAATAACACTGGTCAAATTTGAAAGCTAGGGAGATTTTATTTTACTATGAATAGAGTCAAATTTGACTAAATGTAAGAAAGGTTAATTTTTAATTGATTGTCACTCAATTAATTAGCATAAGATCATTTGTAAACTCAAAATTTGTTTCACTTACCAAGTTGCACAGTATGCACACATATCTTGCCCATGTTCCAATCAGATGTTTGTATGGTTAAGTTGTTTATATATATATCTTGTGATGTACTAATTTTTGGACCTTAAATTATAATGGATAACTGCTTATCTTCCCTTATCCAAATCAAGAATGATCCAGTACTTGATGTTTCACGTAATACAACTTGTATTCAAATGATTGATACCCATAGGTTTTTGACACTTGCTGAAGCAGGAAATCATTCATTTCAAATACTACAATAACAAATTATTCTAGTGTCATCATATAGATCCAATTGGAAGAGCTCTCTTCTATAAACACCATAAACTTATGGGCACTGATCATTCTGGTACAGATTGTATTATACTAACTCCAATGAGTTATATTGAACTATGCAATCCACGGGCCTGAATCACTGATCCAAGATGGTTCAGCGATTGCATTACAGGAGGCGTCACTCCTACAATACCAAGTCCAACAAAGTCAGAATTGTAAAGACCCCTGGTGGCAAGCTGGTCTATCATACCCACAAGAAGAAGCCCAAGGCATCAAGATGTGGTGTGTGGGCCGCTAGACCCAAGAAACTCATGTCAATGTCCAAGCCTAAAAAGACGGTGTCAAGAGCATATGGTGGTACACTGTGTGCAAAGGCTGTCAGACAAAGGATTGTTCGTGCTTTTCTGATTGAAGAACAGAAGATCTTACAGAGAGTCCTCAGGGCACAACAACAGAGCAAGAAGTAGACTTTGGCCACAATCCATACAGAAATTTATATAGAGCAAAGACATTACAATAAATGACATCATGTATCCGATTCTGAAGTCAAACCAGGAACTCTAGGGACAAAGGGGGGAATTGAAGAGCATCATTTATTCAAATAAATGCCAGCAATGCTTGGACTTGGAGGATAAAAAAAAAAAACTAAAAAAAAAAACTATGCAATCACAAACAAAAACCAATAAATGTATATATAAACAGATTTTATTTTGTCAAATTGATATAATTTATAAAGTAATATATTTTGTTATATTTTATGATTGCCAAAGAACATATTAATTTATTATAATAAATAGGTTTAGTTACTAGTACTTCTGATGAAGGTATTGCTTGATTAGACATAATAGGACAAAATCATGTATAAGACTATTATAAGAAAAACCAAATATTGCCATGATTATATATTTTCTGTATTCCAAGTAATGCTCAAAATTTGGATTTCTGTTATATTGTTGTGTTATAAACCAAATGAAACCTTTGCAAAATCATTTTGCCACATAGTACCAAATCATGGATTATTGTTTTGAGCTGCAACTAAGAGGAAATTATAATTTTTGAGTTCCCTCCGAACATACCTACAATGTTCAAAATACATGAAAGTTGGGGTAAAAGAAGAAAACTTAAATAGCAAACATCTGTTAACCACCAATATAATTGTACTTATTTACTGAAGAGGCTGACATGGCTTCTACCAGACCCCAATTTCTCTTCTAGTAATGAGTCATATTTTGGGATGTTACAAACATTATGAAACATTACCAAGATAATATTGAACACTGTCATCGAAATAATCTTGTTTATAGCATTTTAAAGTTCTTGACAAATCAAGTTGCTGATCAATCAATCCTAAACACATTTCTTCAAAGTGGGGTTCAATGTAACCTTGAAAATTGTGTGACATCCTGGAGAATACATGTAGTCCTGCTGGACATACTGGATTATTTAGTTGAACATTCAGGTTGGTAATTTTTGCATTTTAACAGCCGGCAGCAAAGATCTCGGCCATATGCTGTTATGCTGGTGTTCCAAAGTGATAGCAAAGTTGCCATCATCCATTCACTGTTGAGTTATAGACAGCCCTCATTATAAGATGACATAGTTTGGAAAGTGTTGCAAGCTTTTTCAGATAAAACTTATCAGGGGTTTGTTGTTTTGTTAAAAAGTAATTTTGTATTTAAAGAAAAAAATTGTTTATATTTTTTGTACCGAAAATTTTGATGTGAAAAATAAGACTAAATGATAGCAGCAAAAATGCATATCTGTGTGTTATTTCAAGTTGTATGTCTTTTGATGTCACAATAGCACAATATAGGGGCATTTCATGATCCATTGTCTCCAGGCCTCGAAATAAGAAGAAAAATCCAAGGTTCCTCTGGACCCTTGCCTTTGAAATTTCAAGGGTCCTCGCTAATTTTCAAGGGTCCGACGCCTGACCCATGCCTTTGAAATTTCAAGAGAGAGAATTAGCTACGACGATCACGGTATATTGTAGAAAATTGAAAACCCGGGTTGAAAACTTGATTGGAAACTAAAATGAAAGTGTACTCGGGGAGCTGGGCCTATTGTGTGAACCAGCTGATTTTCCAGTGGAACAACAAAACTAACATTTTCTGCTCTTTGCTTGGTTCAATGTTTACGGGTCACACGCATACCGAAGAAATTTTGGTCCGCCTACTTTCACGGGTATTTGGCGAAGGGCGTGCCTTATTTCGGCGCTGATGGTCTCATTCTAACACTTGACCTCAAATCATCAGAAACTTATATAGATTATGTTACCAATGGGGTTTCTTTCTGTGTACCACAAAGATTTCCTTTTTCATGGATGAGATTCTTCCTTTGATTAGAGCAATTCATCCTTTCTGAGTTTTTCTTCCCTATACATTAATTCATTAATTTGTCTCCTTTTTTGGTACTTTTCCTTCTTTTTGATCGAAATCCTCCAATATCATGCCTGCTTTTTAAATGAGGATTTGTTTAAACACATTCAATCAGAATCAGCTATTCATTTTGACATGTGTATTTTGTTGACCATTTTAGAGCAGATTACTCATCACTTTTCAGAACAAACTGTATTTCTTCCCAACTCAATTTACTGGCATTTTTCTGCTGCAACAAAAATGCAGCAAAATTTTCCTGGGGAAGTAACAGATTGCGGCCAAATTCCTGATGCGCTTGTTGCAATTGGAAAAAGCAGAACACTGGACTTAACATTGGGACTCCTATACCATGGCATCATGAAATGCACCAGCAAATCATCTTGTATCAAATCTAAAGTAACACATGAGAGCCTAGATTGAGTCCAGCAACTTTTTGATTCCACAAAGTAGAACATGGATCTGTGTAGTTGTATTTGAATTAGCATCCATTTGTCTTGCTACATGAACTGAACCAATGTTTTTTGGCATCCTTACATGCCTGTATGCTTCCTATGAGGGGTTAAAGGTCATAATGGGGCAAAAATTAAAAATTTGTTTTATCATGTTGTAATATACCACAAATTGTTCATGACCTTTGACCCTGAAGCATAGAGGGCACATGGAAAAATGGAACCAATTCTAGTTTTATTGTGTAAAGATGCATAGATTCCAATAAACATTGGTTCCACTAATGTAGCAAAATAACACCCCAAATACACAGCACCATGTACTAAAAGAAAATCACATTAGTTCCCTTCTCTCTTGCGGGGAAACTGTTCACAATTATGTGATACGGTATTAACTAAGCTCGGATTCCCAATTGGTGTGCCATGTCGCTATGAGATATCAGAGTCATTAATTTCTAAGTGTATATGTAATATTTTCATACTAAGAAAGTAAGTTCCAAGTTCTTTTTCCAAAGCTCTTATCTGCCTGCCATTGTGTAATGTATTCCTTTGGCTTGCTCCATTGCAATGGTGTAAAACTAACAGGGAGTTTCTTATTTCTGTGCCGGCTAATTCAATCACTAAAGTTTATGAAGTGATTATCAAAGGTGTCCATTACTGTTTGGTTGTATACATACTTAACCAAATAAACCACTGCCCTGTCCATTGGAAAAGCGTGTGCAGGGTATCATACGCTTGGTACAATTAACCTATCCCACAATGCATTTCAAAACAGTTCCAATATTCTTACGTCTGCAGTATTTAATAGGTCTGAATAGACTGCCATAGTAAAAGAATGGAATGAGATTTTTTAATAGGGAAAATAGTGTTTGTGAAAGCCTGTAGATGTAGAGGCAATAACACAAGATTGTTCACATGAGGGATTGGGGCAAATCTTAACCATCTCTAAGGACACCTTGTTTACAACATCATTTTGGGAATGGGAGGAAGTATTATGCAGGAGATACACCTGGGAGATAGAGTGCTCATGTGATTATTTTCAGAGCAATACCAGGATGAAAATGGGGACAAATGAGCCATTTTTGGTTAGGAGCCTTGAGGCCGATTAATACCCAGTGTATCAAAATATTATGTTCAAATATACCGTATCAACATTTCAATCTTAAAATTTGGCAGTCCATTCCAAAGGAACGCCTTTGTAGACCTTGAAAATTTTAATTTTAGTTCCAAGATGTAGATCTGAGACAAAACATTGGTTTTAGTGGCATTTATTCAGCAGATCCCTAATCTGACATGTGCAAGTCCAGCATTACCTTTCTATAGTCTGTCCCGGTCTGTCTCATCTGAAGTTGAGAGAAAGCCATGTTGGATTTCAGAGGCAGAATCAAATAGCGCATGCTACCTTAAAATAGCGGGCATATATACAGTGTAGAGGGGCGATTTGTCCATATTATGCAAAATCCAACATGGCATTATTCTGAACTTGAGACGAGACATTACGCACTTTTGGTGGTGACACATGTGACACATGGGTGTGGTGCAACCATGGGCAGGTAGGGTGGACCTATGCATGCTTCCATGCCCCACCCAAATAGCTAACAGCCATGTGTGTTTGGGAAAGGCTACATTTTGCACATATACATTGTGTTGGCAACCTCTGCTACCCCATGGATTGCAACATATATTTATGCCGCCTGAGGTAATGGTCAAACACTACATAATTCACAAAGCATTCTGGGATGAAATCAAATCAATGTGGAGTATTAAAGTGAATAGAAAGAGCCAAAAGGTAATAGCTTTAATTAATCAACATTAACCTCAAGTTACCCAGACCTTTGCCACTTGTATTCAATACCTATTGTACAACAGTTTAAATAGGGCAACTTTACAAGTTACACCACTAATCATTGCAAACTGGGCAGTTGGGTTGGGCAAATGGAGAGTTGAAAGTTGTTGAGTAACAGGTTACCATTGCTGCAAGTGGTGGACAATTTCAAATGGCACTGATTATATCGCCTCAATTATGAATGTTTTACAGGGTGGTCATCAAAAAATAATTCAAAAACCAAAACTTTTATTTGCTCCTGTGCATCCATCTATGGCCAAATATTTAATTTCCCAAAATAAAAAGTTGTATTATTTTTTGTAAAAAGCAGTACTACATGCTATTACCAATTTCATGAGAAATTAAAACAATTGCTTTGGTAGTCTGCTTGGACTTGCATTTTTGGAGTTATGGTCAAATAAAATTGGATTTTTAAGAATTCCTTGAACCAAATGACAAATCCAAGTTGTAATGTCATTTTTTGATACTCTCATGGTTGGACGCTTAAAAAATGAGCCAAAAACTCTGGTTAAAAAAGCTTGACCACCTAAATAACCCTTTTTACACATGTATTGATCTTGTAGGCAATGTGCAAGAAATTTGAAGAAGAAAGTTTACTTTGTGAGAAAGGTTTTTAACACAAGTCTCCACATACATAAATGACAGCCAGTGAAAAAGTTTACTTTAGTTAATTTTTCCCATATCACATTCACTGATGTGCTTTTTGATTTTTGAATCTGATTAGCTTTGATCGCTGTCTTAACATTTTAGCACCAGAAAATGCTGTCAAAAATAGTGCAGCAAAATTACAGCTTGATGCACTTGTGGCAACAGCAAAATGCACACAAACCTTAAGGGCCAGGATAAACATGTCTCGGAAGTTTGATCGACCGCGTATATGTGCTTTTTACGGGTTTTTTTAAGTTGACAGAAATACATAAGTTTAAAAATCCCACATAGCACACATACATAGCTTGTTTCAAAAAATTTCAAAAATAATAGATTATCACATACCTTTTTGCCAACTTTTTCTGACACATACTTTTTTTAACTGAAACTAAAAAACCTCTGTTCATTAAACAGACACTGTGAACCTGCTCAGTCTTAAGATGTGTGCCAGTAAGGCTCTCGCTTCCCAGGTTAATGTGTGAGAATGCTGCTATAGTCACATTAGCTGCCCAGTGCCCACGTCACAACATACTGTACTTTCCATATTGCAATACTTCTTACATGCCTTGATGGATTCTTACTAATCTTTATTGCAATTACCCATCACATTTGGGCGACTTAGTGTATTCATAAGGCTACTTACCCTTTAACACGTGGATGAGCTGGGGTGTTAAACAGACTTACGGGCAAATGTCATCTTGTGACATTTTTATATCCATGTTAAAAACGGGAGTAAAATAATTTTAACCGTGAAGTGAATGACATAGCAGCAACGGCATCTAGATTAACAGCTAGGTCATACTGGGGTTTTTTCATGAAAGGGGATGCGCAAGGATTTAAGGTCAAAGGTCATTTGAATGTCTCTAGCATGGGACAAAGAACACACATCAGGAGAAACTCTACATACGAAACTGCATTTTGAGCAGATTTGAATACCTTTAAATTATTGGAACACCCATTTGGTATGTTAAGGTCGTGTATAGCAATTCAATAGTTTAATATATTTTGTATTGATATTTAATAATGTTTCCACCGAAATAAGACATTTAGAGGAGATTTAGCTTTGCATTATGATCAAGTGCCTTCATTCCAGATGGGGTGCCGAGCCACTGCCCGATTAGTACCCTTGTGCATGGAAATACATAATCATATTATGTGGTGTATATTTGGCTAAATTGGCCTTCTTGAGATGCACTGAACCAACCAAACAGCAAAGAAATCCTGTAAACAACCCAAATGGGATAATACTAGTATGTAATACAACAACAAAATGGTTATCGGTGATGAAAGTAACTCCATACCCGTGTACAATTATCTACCCTACTCACCAAAAGTGGCCTCTATTTTTCACCACCACCTCATTATCAAAATGGTCTGGAGGCTGTATAGGGTTGAACTGCCGCAATGTTGGTCAGTGTCCTGCATGGCGTGGTCTGTGCCTTTAAGATAAATATTTTATCAAAACGACCAAAAAATACTCCCTTAATTCTGCTCCAAATATTTTAAGCAGGTCAGTGATGCCAGACCGATATGGATAACAATAATTATAACGCTTGGACCCCATTTATTGGACCGACGCGTCGCAGGTTATAAATGGCTAGGCTGAATAGCCCTTTCCTTTCTCTTATATTAGGGGTTTGTGTGAATATTTGTGTGTCCTTCTGAAACTCGGTAAGATTCTATTAGGCTATGTAGTGCTTTATGATTGCTTCTCGCGCTCTTCCGCATGTTTGGGCCGGGTGTTTTGGGTACAACTAAAATTCTTACCTATTGACATTCTTCAGGCTTTCAACGGACATATGCATAATTAGAAATGTTAAACTAGCATGGTATCATTTGAATCATTTTTCCACAATGTTATGGAAATTTTGTGATCCATATGCCTATATTTCATACAAGTTCATATTATATACTATACTAGTGATCTGACAACTGAAAATTGACCCATGCTTTTGCCCTTAATTCTGTTTTGTTGGGGTTTTATGTTTGTTTGTTTGTTTGTTTGTTTCATTAGGCATATTATCCTCATATTCAACATGGGAGTAAGCATAACAGAGTAAAAAGTTTCTTGAACCTAATGTGTCATAAATGTCAGCATCCAGGTTACCTCTTAATTTTCAGTAAAATGGAATCATTGGTCCCATACCGAAGAAATTCAGAGGCGGACTTCTCATTGGCATAGAGCGCCACCTGTTTCGACAAGTAAATTTTGCAAGTAGTTAAATTTCCATTGAATCTGTGTCTATCACTTAGGATATTGCTCAAACTAGGGCCTCGGCCTAAGCTTGGTCGGGTCAATAAAATGCTACGGTGCTCTAAATGCCAAACGTAATTCTCTAGAATTTATGATTGAAAATTATATACCTTAATGGTATTTGAGTTTCATGTGTTGTGCATCGCCAGTCGGTGCTTCAGCCACGTTCACATTAATTTGCGTCAAGCTACAAAAAACAAAGAGTTGTGTGTTTATTTTGTTCATCTATAGTAACTTTATCCATTATCAAGATTACTTTAATTGCCTTTTAAGTTTTGGTCTTACCTTTACCAAAAATTATAGTAGATAATAGTTATGTGCTAATTCAGTAATTGGCACTTGCTGAAAGATTAAAACATCCGTGGCATTTGAGATAGTCCCATATGGATTTACCTGTGGTTAAAAAAGATCCTTTTATAATACCCCTCCCTTTCTCTGTCCCATAGTGTTCACCATTTCGTTCCTATTTTTACATCCCCACGCACCACAAATCTAAATATCAACCACCGCTTCGAGCAACGTATATGCCGCCAAAGTGTAAACTTATGGAACACTTAAATTTTATCCATTAACCTCTTATACATAAATCGGCTCAATTTTATAAATAGGACGGACGATGGTAATAAGTAAAAACCTTATTATGCCCTGGTACAATTATATATCTCATCAAAACGGCGTGATGTCATCGGGGGTTTAAAATATGACGTAATACCATACTTAGGACGTCATACTTAAAAGCACACCAACACCTCTCTCGTTTCCAGAAGCACGTGTCAGTGAGTAGAGTTGATTAATATAGTTAAGGAAGGTGAGAAACTTAGCCTGTGGGTATGAGATAGAAAATAAAGTGAATAAGTTAAGTACACAGGAGTTCTATCGTCAGAACCATCACGGCTCGACGCATGTGGAGGGGATTAAGGTAGATCATGTCGGTCCGATTTCCCGACTACGCGCCAAACATAATGTGGAATGTTCACGTTTTGATCAATAGGAACGGAATGTAGAAAGAAAAAGATAAGTAGCACACTTCTCCAGAAAATATGTCATCTTTAAAATGAAATAAATTAGACACTCGATTATTAAATTAGCTCTAACCATATTCACTCCGTTCCCGTAGTATAGTTCTTATAAGGAGCAAAGCTACGCAAAACATCTACGTATATCATATAACGCATGTTAATTTGAAAGCTTCCAAAAAAATTCAGTTTGTTATCACCTATTTACACAAGGAGTAATCAGCTAGCGCATATTTCGTTGTTAGTTCAAATTGTATGTTATCTTAGGTAGATAGCATGTAGCAACACTTGGCACTCGGCGTTATGTCACATTTATTTCCTATCTACCGTAGATATCAGTCATGCCATGTTTGTTATTTTTTAGTCTTATTTGCTGTTTTGTTGTGACAAGAATAATAAAAAGCGATGTTGTTATTCATGCCCCGAACAAAAAGCTAAATAATATATAATACTCGGACATTTCCGTTCAATTGTCGACAATAAGTCTAAATCTATATTTGACCTTGGATTGATTCCACTTGCTATCTACGGTAGATAGCAAGTGTTACGGTATCTACGGTAAATAACAGGTGTCTACGGTAAATCATAGCAGGTAGTAGTCGCACTGATCATTGTTTTGACAATTTGCTATCTATGGTAGGTAACAGGTATCTACGGTAGATAGCAGGTATAAAGCAGTCAGACTGGTCCTTGTTTTGGTACTATTTGCTATCTACGGTAGATAGCAGGTTGCAATCACACCCACGATTATTTTAATATTATTTGTATACGGTAGATAACAGGTAACAGTCACACCCGGGTTTTCCCCCTCAGTTTCATTTGCTATCTACGGTAGATAGCAGTTACAAATTACGCTCATATAGTAGGCAGCAATCGTACGTGATATTATTTTAATATTATTTGCTCTCTATACGGATATAACAGACATCGGTCACGGCCGTCTTTGTATCAGTTTGACGGTAGACAGCAAGTCAAAATAACATGCCTTCATCCTAATTCTTTAATTTGCACTATTTTAATGCCTATGTTAGATATAGCAGGCTGCAACCACGGGCGTGATAACAGTCACGCCCGTCTTTGTATCTGTTATATTTGCTATCTACGGTAAATAAATCACAACCAACGTTAATGTATAGTATTGTTTTCCCGTCTTTTGTGCATAGCAGGTCGGGTGGTAATCCGGGGTGGTAATATTTAGCTCGTCCTTATTTGGCCACTATTTGCTATCTGCGGTAGATAGCAAATAGTCGCACCCAATTTCAATAGTATTTGCAATCATATTTTGCTATCTGATGTGTAAAAAGCGGTACCATATAGGATAAAAGTCATCGACGACAGACTCTGTCCGTAAAAGATTATGACTCTTGGCGACTTAGGTTCCCTAATATAAAAACATTGCTCATATTTTACTCCCTTTATACTGCAATACTTGTATTTAGCCTTTACAGCTAACCTGGACACAAGGGGAAATTTGGGCTTAACCTTTACCTGAGGCTTATAGGTAAGTGACCATGAAATCTGTTAGGGCTTTGAATGCCAAGACTCGATCGGAGCACGTATATAATCCTTTGAATTGTTCAAGGTTGATCACTCCAATCCACCATGTACCAGTCAATGGTAAACAAGTGTAGTAAGGTATAGCGATTAATTGAATTATCATCAACATACAGTGCTCCAGGAGTGCTATAGATTTGTTGCTTGTTGGGGTTTTTAGGTGGGAATGACGGGAAGGGTAGTGCTAGGGGCATTATGTGTTGACGATAACTCAATTTTGCAGGGTATCGCCGCATGGATTGTCTCTTTAAGCCAAGACATCTTAAGAGACAAAATGTAAATCTAAAGCCCATTATTGTTTCTGCCGTTTAAAGCATTTAGTGCTGATGACGTGTAGCCCGCTGTTAATTAGTCGTAACCATGGAAACCTCTGGTAATATCAATTAAAGTTTCGCTGTCAGACCACTGTCTGGACAGATATTTTGGCGTAATTCCAATTTTGTGATACTTTATGATTATAGTAGTCACTTGACAGAATTAATGTGATGATGTAGACATGAAGCAGTCGCACAATAGAATAAGGCAATAACCCTGCTTTTTATAATAATGTATGATTTCGGTAAAATTTTAATTTTGTGATTATTTGCCAAATATGATTACATAATATAGAAACAACTGTCAAGGAGGTTTTCTGATCATTTTAAGTCGAAATAATGAGATAAAATTTTAAAAAAGCACTTAACCGTGGAGGTCTATGGGAGAACTAACAAATAATATAAAAAAGTATTAGTATAAAAACTTAAAATGTACTGTAATTCTCGCTATTCGCAATAAGGGCGCCGCCAGCGGTTTGCGATGTAATCGTGATGTATCATGGGAAAATCGTGATGTATCATGGGAAAAGGTCGACATCCAAGTCCGCGCAATACGAATATTACCATGCTATTACATAGGAACACGTGACAATATTTTTTAGTTTGTCAATATAACGGTATTACACGCAAATCGATATAGAAAAAATTAATTGTGCACATTTCAAATCACATTATTAAGTATTATTGAGTATCGATTCGCGTGTAACACCTTTATTTTGACAAACTAAAAAAAAATATTGTCACGTGTTAATGCAACGTTAATGTATATTGTTTTCCCGTCTTTTGTGCATAGCAGGTCGGGTAGCAATACACTCGTCTTTATTTGGCCACTATTTGCTATCTACGGTAGATAGCAAATAGTCGCACCCAATTTCAATAGTATTTGCAATCATATTTTGCTATCTAATGTGCAAAAAGCGGTACCATATCTGAAGTAGGATAAAAGTCATCGACGACAGACTCTGTCCGTAAAAGATTATGACTCTTGGCGACTTAGGTTCCCTGATATAAAAGCATTGCTCATATTTTACACCCTTTATACTGCAATACTTGTATTTAGCCTTTACAGCTAACCTGGACACAAGGGGAAATTTGGGCTTAACCTTTACCTGAGGCTTATAGGTAAGTGACCATGAAATCTGTTAGGGCTTTGAATGCCAAGACTCGATCGGAGCACGTATATAATCCTTTGAATTGTTCAAGGTTGATCACTCCAATCCGCCATGTACCAGTCAATGGTTGTAAGGTATAGCGACTAATTGAATTATCATCAACATACAGTGCTCCAGGACTAGTGCTATAGATTTGTTGCTTGTTGGGGTTTTTAGGTGGGAGTGACGGTACGGGTAGTGCTAGGGGCATTATGTGTTGACGATAACTCAATTTTGCAGGGTATCGCTGCATGAATTGTCTCTTTAAGCCAAGACATCTTAAGAGACAAAATGTAAATCTAAAGCCCATATTGTTTCTGCCGTTTAGTGCTGATGACTTGTAGCCCGCTGTTAATTAGTCGTTACCATGGAAACCTCTGGTAATATCAATTAAAGTTTCGCTGTCAGACCACTGTCTGGACATATTTTGGCTTAATTCCAATTTTGTGATACTTAATGATTATAGTAGTCACTTGACAGAATTAATGTGATGATGTAGATATGAAGCAGTCGCACAATAGAATAAGGCAATAACCCTGCTTTTTATAATAATATATGATTTCGGTAAAATTTTAATTTTGTAATTCTTTGCCAAATATGATTACATAATATAGTAACAACTGTCAAGGAGGTTTTCTGATCATTTTAATCCGAAATAATGAGATAAAATTTAAAAAAGCACTTAGCCGTGGAGGTCTATGGGAGAACTAACAAATAATATAAAAACGTATTGTATAAAAACTTAAAATGTACTGTAATTAAAGCACTTTGGACTTAACCTTTTACATGTTATTTCAGTACATAATTGGGCATTACAATCATACAAAAAGTAGAAATTCGAGAGAAATTGAGGGCGTTTTCCCCCTCAGTTTTATTTGCTATCTACGGTAGATAGCAGGTACAAATCACGCTCATATAGTAGGCAGCAATCGTACATAATATTATTTGAATATTATTTGCTCTCTATACGGATGTAACAGACATCGGTCACGCCCGTCTTTGTATCAGTTTGCTATCTACGGTAGACAGCAGGTCAAAATAACATGCCTTCATCCTAATTCTTTAATTTGGCACTATTTTAATGCCTATGTTAGATATAGCAGGCTGCAACCACGGGCGTGATAACAGTCACGCACGTCTTTGTATCTGTTATATTTGCTATCTACGGTAGATAAATCACAACCAACGTTAATGTATAGTATTGTTTTCCCGTCTTTTGTGCATAGCAGGTCGGGTAGCAATACACTCGTCATATTTGGCCACTATTTGCTATCTACGGTAGATAGCAAATAGTCGCACCCACTTTCAATAGTATTTGCAATCATATTTTGCTATCTAATGTGCAAAAAGCGGTAGCATATCTGAAGTAGGATAAAAGTCATCGACGACAGACTCTGTCCGTAAAAGATTATGACTCTTGGCGACTTAGGTTCCCTGATATAAAAGTATTGCTCAGATTTTACTCCCTTTATACTGCAATACTTGTATTTAGCCTTTACAGCTAACCTGGACACAAGGGGAAATTTGGGCTTAACCTTTACCTGAGGCTTGTAGGTAAGTGACCATGAAATCTGTTAGGGCTTTGAATGCCAAGACTCGATCGGAGCACGTATATAATCCTTTGAATTGTTCAAGGTTGATCACTCCAATCCGCCATGCACCAGTCAATGGTTATAAGGTATAGCGATTAATTGAATTATCATCAACATACAGTACTCCAGGAGTGCTATAAATTTGTTGCTTGTTGTGGTTTTAAGGTGGGAGTGACGGGAAGGGTATAGTGCTTGGGGCATTATGTGTTGACGATAACACAATTTTGCAGGGTATCGCTGCATGAATTGTCTCTTTAAGCCAAGACATCTTAAGAGACAAAATGTAAATCTAAAGCCCATATTGTTTCTGCCGTTTAAAGCATTTAGTGCTGATGACTTGTAGCCCGCTGTTAATTAGTCGTTACCATGGAAACCTCTGGTAATATCAATTAAAGTTTCGCTGTCTGACCACTGTCTGGACAGATATTTTGGCTTAATTCCAATTTTGTGATACTTTATGATTATAGTAGTCACTTGACAGAATTAATGTGATGATGTAGACATGAAGCAGTCGCACAATAGAATAAGGCAATAACCCTGCTTTTTATTATAATGTATGATTTCGGTAAAATTTTAATTTTGTAATTCTTTGCCAAATATGATTACATAATATAGTAACAACTGTCAAGGAGGTTTTCTGATCATTTTAAGTCGAAATAATGAGATAAAATTTAAAAAAGCACTTAACCGTGGAGGTCTATGGGAGAACTAACAAGAAGTATAAAAAAAAGTATTAGTATAAAAACTCGAAATTTATTGTAATTAAAGCACTTCGGACTTAGTCTTTTACATGTTATTTCAGTACATAATTGGGCATTATAATCATACAAAAAGTAGAAATTAGAGAGAAATTGAGGGCGTTTTCCCCCTCAGTTTTATTTGCTATCTACGGTAGATAGCAGGTACAAATCACGCTCATATATAGGCAGCAATCGTACGTGATATTATTTTAATATTATTTGCTCTCTGTACGGATATAACAGACATCGGTCACGCCCGTATCAGTTTGCTATCTACGGTAGACAGCAAGTCAAAATAACATGCCTTCATCCTAATTCTTTAATTTGGCACTATTTTAATGCCGATGTTAGATATAGCAGGCTGTAATCACGGGCGTGATAACAGTCACACCCATCTGTTATATTTGCTATCTACGGTAGATAAATCACAACCAACGTTAATGTATAGTATTGTTTTCCCGTCTTTTGTGCATAGCAGGTCGGGTAGCAATACACTCGTCCTTATTTGGCCACTATTTGCTATCTACGGTAGATAGCAAATAGTCGCACCCAATTTCAATAGTATTTGCAATCATATTTTGCTATCTAATGTGCAAAAAGCGGTAGCATATCTGAAGTAGGATAAAAGTCATCGACGACAGACTCTGTCCGTAAAAGATTATGACTCTTGGCGACTTAGGTTACCTAATATAAAAGCATTGCTCAGATTTTACTCCCTTTATACTGCAATACTTGTATTTAGCCTTTACAGCTAACCTGGACACAAGGGGAAATTTGGGCTTAACCTTTACCTGAGGCTTGTAGGTAAGTGACCATGAAATCTGTTAGGGCTTTGAATGCCAAGACTCGATCGGAGCACGTATATAATCCTTTGAATTGTTCAAGGTTGATCACTCCAATCCGCTATGCGCCAGTCAATGGTAAACAAATGTAGTAAGGTATAGCGATTAATTTAATTATCATCAACATACAGTGCTCCAGGAGTGCTATAAATGTGTTGCTGGTTAGGGTTTTTAGGTGGGAGTGACGGGAAGGGTAGTGCTAGGGGCATTATGTGTTGACGATAACTCAATTTTGCAGGATATCGCTGCATGGATTGTCTCTTTATAAGCCAAGACATCTTGGACAAAAGACAAAATGTAAATTTAAAGCCCATATTGTTTCTGCCGTTTAAAGCATTTAGTGCTGATGACTTGTAGCCCACTGTTAATTAGTCGTAACCATGGAAACCTCTGGTAATATCAATTAAAGTTTCGCTTTCAGACCACTGTCTGGACAGATATTTTGGCTTAATTCAAATTTTGTGATACTTTATGATTATAGTAGTCACTTGACAGAATTAATGTGATGATGTAGACATGAAGCAGTCGCACAATAGAATAAGGCAATAACCCTGCTTTTTTTTAAAGCCTTATAATAATGTATGATTTCGGTAAAATTTTAATTTTGTGATTATTTGCCAAATATGATTACATAATATAATAACAACTGTCAAGGAGGTTTTCTGATCCTTTTAAGCCAAAATAATGAGATAGAATTTTTTTAAAAAAAGCACTTAGCCATGGGGGTATATGGGAGAACTAACAAATAGTATAAAAAAGTATTAGTATAAAAAGAAAATGTACTGTAATTAAAGCATTTCGTACTTAGTTTTTTACATCTTATTTCAGTACATAATTGGGCATTACAATCATGCAAAAAGTAGACATTCGAGAGAAATTGAGGGCGTCGCTGTGGAACAAGTCACACATTATGGCTTTAAGATCTTGTGTGATTTGTGAACAATTTGCACTATTTGGTTCCTCGGCATTACTTACTATATTACAGTATAGTACAGGTTTTGAGGAAAAACACCTGATAACGTAATTTTATATACAAACTAAACTATATAAGATATATACCATCTTGGCAATGGATGTAATTCTTAAGCAATGCGAATGAGGCAGCGACAAATAAAACAAACGTGGCTATAACATCTAAACGCTCGTCACAAAAATGCATCATTAGAATCAGGTGTGGTAACTCAATATCGTGGCGAGAAAAACCACATACTACGCCTGATAGTCTACTAAAGAGTATCATTCAATATTTCATATTAATCTGACTTAACTTTTGTTTACGTATTTTGTTGCATGTCTCGAATGCAACACTTTAACGACTTTTAAAGGAAGTTAATTTATATATTAGTAGTATTATGCGGTATCTGGTTTCGTTTTATCGCTTAATAACTTCTTGAATATCGCACAACACGAACGGCATGCAAGAAAATATTAAGGTTGAGCCATATTTTTGTGTACATTTTAACCACAGCTTACACGGGCTTTACTGCACTATAGTCTATAATTATGGCATAATTTGTTTAAAACGGCCTTTCGTGACACTTTATACTATAACGTAAATCCTTCAATAATTCCAAATATATATCATTATTTTATTTTTATACCAAACATGACATGATGCGGTCTGCAGATTTATTGACGGAGTCTGACAGCCATTTGTTGTTTTGGCGCCAAAATGTGTCCATTCAATATCTACCGTGCAACTAAGAGACAGCGCGCGAGGTTTCTGCCTTTTGGATGGGAGTTTGTAGTGTTAAATGACCAGTCTCTAATTAAAGGATACTAATGCCCAAGAAATCCCACGTGTATTCACGAGTTCTTTTTACCCTGGACAAGAAGTGTTATTAAGCACTACCGTATCTTATCAATTTGTCATGCATTATCCCAAAGTGTATGAAATACTACGGTTACGCACAAAATGTCCAAGTGTTCACTCCAAATATGGTGAATACTTAGCTATCTATACGTGGTGGGAGATTTTACATTGTTTCCAGGAAAAAATGAAGGTATACTTAGTAATAAGCTTACACAGCATTATTCATGTGCTGTATCATTGACTTGTGAGGTTGATTTTCCGCTCTCCGGGGATACGCGAATGACGACTTCTGTTGGTGATTATATACAACTGAATGATACGACTCGAAAATAACAGTAGGGCCTAATCTCTTGATGACGATAAATTTGAGGGCAGATTAAAGGTTATACGATGTATTGTTGGTCGAAGCAGCAGAAATAAAAGTAGTTCACAGCATCTTGCGAATGGTAGTGAGCTTTAGCAAAAATTGCATTGCTCAATTCATAGTTAATTCATAGAAGAATTCAAATATCACAGATATATAATGATGTATATTCATACGTAGCGGTAAACGTAAATAGAAAGCAAATTTATACTTCTACGCTACTCAAATTTGGTACACTCACCGGACAAAGGGTTGGACATCGACCCCGTCTGGGACAACCTCCTGACCCCCGGAACCAGGGGGCGGCACAACATCTTCAAGTTTGACGTCATCAACATCTGTGACGTCATCGGAGGTGTCCTAGTACTACATCACTAGCAACAACAATCTTCAGAGCAATAACATCCGCTGAAGACGCCGGTTGACCCGGTGAAAGCGCTCCGGTGAGTGTACCAAATTTGAGTAGCGTAGAAGTATAAATTTGCTTTCTAATCACAGATATACTTTTGTAGGTCCTGTGGTTCCTGAGTTATGTTGTCAAGAGGGCTGAAACAACAACACTTTTGTAAAACGTACATAACTCATTAGCAACAATAAATTAAGCAAGTTTTCAAAGTATTTGATTTGTAGAATGAACTTTTGTAAAACACCAAAGTGTTATTTTTCGATAATATATTGATTCAGATAAACAATACCTCGTATACCCTTAAATGTTTCCAGAAGGTAAACTTACAGACTGTTGTAACTTACACGTTACATGTTGTTTGTAAGGTTGGTTTTCCGGTTGCCGGGGCTCCGCGAATACCGACTTTGTGGTGATATCAACTACAAAAAAAAATACAGGCCTACCTCATAATGGGCTATTCCAGAAATAAATGGCACCCTCCTAAAGAAGACATGTAAGTTTGTACCATAAATTTTATCCAAAAAAAAAATTCCCATTTTGACAATAAAATGATTAAAAAATTGTGAATTCCCAGCGTCCCTACACAGCAAAAAATGGGAGTAATTTGCTCCCGAGTAAAACATTTTGAGTAAAAAACGAGTAATATTTTACTAAAGAAAGAGCGAACCGCGAAATTTTGATTACTCCTCCCTAAAGTAAAATCTGATAAGTTTGAATCGAGTAAAGTTTACTCGACAGCGTAGTAATATATGCTACAAGTTCGGAGTTCGCTACCGATTTAGGTTGCATTGGAGTAAAGTTTAGTCGGTACAAGTTCGGTGTTCGACGACGCGCCGCCATTACAAGCCTATACGTGTACGTGTTGCGAAAGATGGAAGAAGTACCTCTGGAAAAATATGTGTGGTGTTGCGTGGCGACTGCCTGAGGTTTAGTGGAAATTGTCCCCATTCTTGAAGGTAAGAGCTGATTATTTTGACCCGCAGGTTATGCAATAATTGTGTCATTGTGTGATGCAATAAACATTTCATGTTTGGCATGAAGTTGGTAAACGTAATGCAAATGAATTTAAGCTTACTCGGTCCAGTATGCTTATGCTCTGAATGTAGTATCCTGCCCTGCATACGATCATCATCATGCTGATATATCACCTGTTTTATTGTGTTTATTTATTATGCAAATTGGTACATCAAGTTATGGAGGACAGAATTTTATTTAAATGATGATGACTCTGTTATGATGAGTGACGTCATACTGCATACCCTCTATAGGCCATGCACATGTGGCAAGGGGCTGTGTTGCCCCCCTCCCCCCATGCTTTGATTCTTTGGTTAATTATGCCCATGTAGTACCTACATGTGTTGGGTTGTGCAATAATTACAGGGGCGGAGAAATGGAGGGGGTTTAATTTTTTGGCAAACCAAAAAGGATGGGGGGCAAGCATTTTTTGACCAGTCAAAGGGGAGGGCAAGTAATTTCTCTCAAGAGCCATGTTCTCACAATGAGTTTTTTGTTTTATCCTTTTTGATACAGGAAGAGAGTTGCAACTATAGCTTGGATGAGAGATACTCAAGTTGGACTACATGGGATCAGAGGGTAAAAGGAACCAAGTGAACTGCCTGGTATCTGTGGTGTAAAGGACATGATGAACATTATCAATTGTATACTTAAATGAAAAGTAAATAACCAAATTGTACAAAGGTCAGAAAATAAAATTGCTCTAATTTGAATAGAAAATGATGCAAATCGTTCTCTTCCCAAGAGGAAAAAGAAAGGAAAAATTTGAACTATCGATGATGCCTGGTTCATATGTGTGCTTTATGATCTAAATGTCACATTAGAGCCAATGGCTAATTGATCTTTATCATTTCATATTCTGGAACTTAATATTGCAGATAATAGTGCTAACTACTTTCCTACCTTAATTCTGATATATGATGAAGAATTCGTAACCATTTGTAAGACCGTTTTGGAGCAATTTTATTTTTGTACCCTTGACAATAACCATATTGTGACACGTGACATCAGACTGTCAGAGGACTTCTGATTTTTGAAATATTGTGGCATCAGACAACAAACATGTATTAATGGAGAACATTGAGAAATAATGGACATAAAACTAACAGCAGTGGTTTATACAATCTGTAGTTTAATTTAAAACTCCAACTGAGAGGTATGCTGCATTTCTGACCATCCAATACAAACCTGGTGCAAAATTGCTATACATTTAACAAATTTTATGTATCTGTTTTTATAGTTTTCTTATAATATCCTTTAGGGAGGTTTTTAAACCTTTATGGGTCTTCACTCAACTTGTATTTATCATATTTTGAGGGTTTTTTTTGAGTTAGATTAGATAGGGCTTTATCACTTAAAAGGCCCTACTTTACACCAGGTTTGTTCTGGATGATTTTTGTTGGGTTTAGGAAGCAAAGGCAACTTTACATTTGCTTTGCTGATGTAACACTGTACTGATTTTGTGGATTGATTGTACTGTTATAGAGTTAATTGCTGTTAAAACCTTTTTTATTTTGAAGTTTGAATAATACTGTTTAAAAAATAATTTTCTTGCCAGTCATTGTTTGATTAATTGGTGTGATGTGTAAATAATTTCATGTTTTTATTAGAACAGAGAGTAAAATGGAATGACAACAGCTTCATTGATTCTGGATATTACAGATGTCACAGTTTCAATCTACTCATTAAACTGAGTAAGACGGTACTAGTTTTGCATCTAATTTGAGCAAAATATTTACTCACCTTTAGTAGTAACTTTTACTCAATCCATAATGAGTCAAAATATTATACTCCATGCAGAGTTAATATTGAGTAAAATAATTGCTCAATCTTGTGGTAAATCTTACTCAACCTTAGTTGAGTACAGTTTTACTCTCTTGTTGAGTCAAAAAGGGGAAAGCACTTTCCCAGAGTAATTATTGAGTAAAATAAGTTGAGTAAAAGTCTTACCCAATTCTGAGTAAATTTCTAATCAGCAAGTTGAGTAATTGGTTACTCAACCTTGATGGAGTACAATTACTCAAAAATGGCGCTTTCCCTTTTACTATCAGAAAGAGTAAGATTTTGATCAACTTTGAGCAATTATTTTTTGCTGTGTAAAGAAAACAGGCATTTTTTTTGCCAAAATTTTGGGAATTTCCAAGCCTAAAATAAAAAAGGTGTCTTTTCCCTTAGGAATTCCCATGTCTTTTTTAGGGTTGTGAAAATAATGACCTTTTTTTTGGGGGGGGGGAATTCCCAGAGCAAAAAATGGTGAACAATTTTGGGAATCCCATGTCTTCTTTGGGGGTCCTTAATTTCTGGAATAACCCAATACAAACAATTATTTTGACAATGACGACGATGATAATATCGATGACAATGGTGATGACGTCGATGTCAATTACGATTTCGGAGTCATCTGTAGTCATCTGAGGTCAAATTAGTAAAAACTGTCGAATGGGCATGAAACTTGGTGGGTGCAGTCAACATTTAAAACTAAAATTTGTACTGTACCCACCAAGTTTCATGCCCATACAAAATTGCATGTTTTTGTCCCATTTCCCCTGTAATTGCAAAACTATTAAAATTAGCCCTTTTTGCCTGTTAGAGCTAACTAAATTATAATAAAGGATTAAGATTTAGCTGTTTCATTTGGCAGAACAGTATAATATTTTTTTAATCCAACAAAATTAGTGCTGTACTTTTCTGGAATGGGGAGTACCTTTCTTGTCGATTCGGATCGGGCGTTTGCAGTCGTTAGCTCAATCGATAAGGCGTTCGACTATGTTGCGAGAGGTTGGGGTTTCGAACCCTGGCGATGGCTAGTACGCTCTCGTGGAAAAATTGATCCTGGTTGCGATGGTCATCTGTGGAATGTCTAGGGTGTGCGCTCTTGAAGCTGCAAAGTCCCTGTGTTGTTGTTAAATGGTTTATGGAATGATGTTGGGCCGTAGTGGTCAGCGACAACCTGTAAAGTGTGCTGAGGCTTGTGGATAAATGTCTAGGCGTTGTGCCTGTGCGTAGCGCACTATAAATCACTGCGCTTTTTTTTTTTCTTTTTTTTGACATTGTCCAATGTGTATTTTTGGCTTGAGAACCCGAAATTACACTGACAGTGATCAGCACTCCGAATCAACTGACATTTTTGAAATCAGCTTTTGTCACGGATATCTAAACCATACATAAAAATAGGATGCTAGAATTACACCTTTAAGTTATATAATATTCTATTCCATCGGTTTGTTTGTACGCTAAGATTGATTTTCCGCTTTCCGGAGCTCTCCAAATATCAACTTTTGCGGTCATTATAAACAAAAATAACTACGACAGATACAACAAAATATAAATAATAACGACGGTGAAGATAAAGATGATGACGACTGCGACGACGATGATGATGATATTGATGATGATATTGATGATGATGATGATGGTGATGATGATGATGATGATGATGATGATGATGATGATGATGATGATGATGATGATGATGATGATGATGATGATGATGATGACGGCTGCGCGCGCGGCGGTGACGGTGATGATGACGAAGACGGTCTAAGGTCATTATTAGGCCATGAAGGAAAATAGCTGGAAGTTTTTTATACTTTTTGTTCAGGACATACTTTTGTAGCAGACAGTAGCAAAGAGAGGAAATCTTTCTTGTCATCTCTGGTTGTAGCATTGTAAGTGTTAGTCATTTCATCTTGACCCAAATTGATCGTCCATTGACGACGCCAAGCGACATCATTTTTGATCGCACTACGCTGACCGCAAATACAGACAACTTGTTGATAATAATGGTTTCATAGTTTTCAAGAGGCGTTTATAATGAGATACTTGAGTTTAGTCATCTACTTATGTCTATACTTACTAGGAAAAAATTTAAAGCATAATTCCGCTCTTAGAAATCAATTACTTCAAATTGTGTTTCTCTTTTTAGATACATTTGGAAGCGCTTCTATTGACGTGTGTCATCTCCATAATACTACTTTGTTTTTAATCAGTCGTATGTGTATTAACACAAAATTGGGTTCTTTCACTGCGGTGAACATAACGTTATAAAGTGTCATTAAAGGGACGGATAGCAACGTTTGCACGGTATTTTGTGGGTTCTGAGAGCACAACAGGTACATCAAATTGCAATCTGTCCTTCTGATATCAAATAATTTTCTTCTTTTTTTTCTCTCCTTTTCTTTTTCTTTTGAAATTCGCGATATAATACAAACTTTTGGGCAAATGATTAAAAAATTTAAAATTGAAATTATTAACAATTTTGACATTTAACAGTCCTCGAAGTAATGATATGTATAAAGTGTAGCTGGAAGGAAAAGCCGATCGTCATTTGAAAATGTTGGCCTTTCGTATTGAAGATGTACATTTTCCCCAAAGGTCTTTTCACTCTAAATATGGTGAATACTTTCTCATGATGGTGGGAGATTCTACATTATTTCCAGAAAAAATGAATTTATACTTAGTAATAAGCTTACACAGCATTATTCATGTGCTGTATCAGTTAGTGAGGTTGATTTTCCGCTCTCCGGGGATACGCGAATGATGACTTCTGCAGTGTCAAATTGGTGATTATATACAACTGAGTGGTACGACGCGAAAATAACAGTAAGGCCTAATCTCTTCGTCATCGTCATTATTCATTGTGGTGTTTTACTCTTAAAGGGGTACTTCGTGATCCACAGCCTTATCCCCCTTATATCAGAAACCTAAAACTACACCCCCATACAGCACTCATATCTGTGTGATTAAGAATACATTATCCTGTTTTGCCAAATGAAACATAGCTATATCATTATCCTTTTGTTAGTTCTAAGACATGCGTTTCTAGGGTGTGTTTTTTTTGCACTAAGGCTAATTTCAGGTTTAATATGCATTCTAATTTTTCGAAACACATTTTCTTATATTCATAAGATGCAGTGGCGTAGCTGTTGGGGGCAGGGGGCAATTGCCCCCTGGCAATGCCTATTTGGGCTCCCGCCCCATTTGCCCCCCCCCCCCCAGCAGGGCAAAATAATAAAGGAGTGAGAGAGATTGAAAAAGGGGAAAAGAAAGAGAAAGAGAGAATCCATAGGCTAACGATATAAGGTGTGGATAGAATTTGAACAATTTTAAAATTTTGTTAAATTCTTTCTTTTTTTTTCCGACCCCGCCCCATACAGGCTTGCCCCCCCTGGAAAAAAAAAACCCAGCTACGCCACTGATAAGATGAGTGTAATATAATAAACATTTTGAATGCTAATGTTGACCTTTCGTATTGAAAATGTATATTTTCCCCCAAAAAAAATATACAAAATTTAGGTCTTTTGGGGGAAAAATGTATATCTTTAATACGAAAGGTCAAAACTTTCAAATGATGGTCAAATTATTTGATATCATCAGGACATTCCTCTGTACATGGGCTTGTCTCGAAAAGCGCGGGAACACACACTCTTAATGGGTCATCAGGCATGTCACGGGGTCATTCATACGATTTGGTTGGTTTTACACTTTGCCAATCAAAAATTGATAATATCTTAAACAAATAAACTTGTATTTAATTAAAATGAGATATCACTTGTGCAAGCAAGTATCTATGAAATCATAGCACCACGTGGTTATTTCATGTTTGTTTAGATGATTAAGTATAACAATACTGTTTCGACGGACCATGGCGTTATTTTAATATTGCTGCTATCTACAGTAGATAGTGAGTAAATATGTTAAATTAGTTAAAGTTTTTGCCGACAAACCAAATGAGTATTTTGTCTGGTAAAGAGTATTTTAATTGTACACATGTTATACAGGCTATATATAAGACCCGAGTTCTCATTTAAAGTGTAATTTACGGACAAAACTCCTTCACGTTACGCAACTGGTACCTAAGATATGGTAATTGCTATGATATAAAAACCATTCAAGTACCAAATATTATTTGATCCTATTTGAAAATCCACATCCGATTCACTTTGCTTGATCAAATCACGAGTGCTATCAATGTGTCTTTGACATGCACTATTCATTGATAAGTTTCACTTAGCATGACTTGGAATCCAACATCTCACAAGTTTTTTTCTACAAAACTCGTCTGATCCTCCTTAACCAATAAGAATTTTTAAAGATAAAGCACATCTATGACGTAACAAGTGGTGTGATTTTGTCTGCAGACACGCTAATAAGCAAGAATATTCCTAGAATTGATACTGCTTAGATTTTGATCTCTCTTAATTTAATCTGCGAGAAAACAAATGTCAAACAGTTTTAATACTCACTAATAGGCTAGTTACTAATATGGTGTTTAGTGTGTGTGTGAGAGAGGGGGGGCATTTGATTGTGGGTGTGTGTGAAGGGGGTGTTTGCGTGCGCTATATTTGTGCAGGGATGTGAGAGTAGGGTGTGTTGTTACGTGCGCGTTGTTATTTTAGCGAAACGACTTATCATGTATGTAGTGTTTAACCATATTAAAGATGTTGCAAAAAAGATACAAACCTTCATTTCACTCACCCCAACACTCACACCCCCTCTACCCCAAACACATCACGGTCGGGTGAACACCACGCACGCATACACCGCACTCACCGCATCCACCCCTGCGAACCCCACCACTACACATCCCCACAAACACCCCGCACCCCATACACTCACCTGCGTACCTGCGTGCGCACACATTACCCAACAAAGGCAAGCTTACGACAACACACCCCAACACGCCCATCGCAATCCCTTTATATTTACATTAACTTACCCTACCGCTATCATATATCTTAGAAAGTTGCACTACATTAACGTACATTTTTCATCCGTGCATCGCCTTTGAATACAAACGTATGAATATTATGCATTAAGTTCCCAAGTTCCCTATATTTACATTTGCTAACAAAGTTTGTATCATGGACTCGAATGATACAAATTCAACCAATGACAATAGAGGAATTTAAAACAAGTACATTACGTAACAGATGGTGTGATTTTGTCTGTTCATCGTAACCATGGTAACTGACGACTTAACAAGCGTGAAATTCACGGAAATCTACAATTCATTTTAGTTAACCATATTCACGGACAGTGGATAATCGTGGATAATTGAAGGGAATTTCGATTACAGTCATAACAACATATACACTATAGTGCCTATCAGATTGATACATTTCACGTTTCTTAATGTCAGTCTAAGGTTAGGCAAAGTCCGAACACAACAAATGGAATGAAGAATTAAAGCATAGTTTAACAAAGTGGCGAATGCAACATTGCTCTACAAATACGAGCGTATGTTATTTCCCCCTCCCTTTTTTAAAAATGTTTTTGTTGTGTGTAGCGACTTCAGCTTCACTTTACGAGTTTAATTATGGAATAATGTGTAAAGTGTATTTATGATCAACAGAACAATGGCTTGATCGTTGATATTTTCTATTAAAACTTTCGAACTTGTTCGGAAGTTTATTTTGTTTTTGTTCTTTATTTGTTTGTTTCCTTTTACACCCATCTCGTGATGCGCAAACATCTAGATATCAACTTTTAAGTACACTGGCTTCAATTATTCTAAATTAAGTATATTTTGAGCTAACTTGAGCTAATAATAAACTTTCGAACTTGTTCGGAAGTTTATTTTGTTTTTGTTCTTTATTTGTTTGCTTCCCTTTACACCCATCTCGTGATGCGCAAACATCTAGATATCAACTTTTAAGTACACTGGCTTCAATTATTCTAAATTAAGTATATTTTGAGCTAACTTGAGCTAATAATAAACTTTCGAACTTGTTCGGAAGTTTATTTTGTTTTTGTTCTTTATTTGTTTGCTTCCTTTTACACCCATCTCGTGATGCGCAAACATCTAGATATCAACTTTTAAGTACACTGGCTTCAATTATTCTAAATTAAGTATATTTTGAGCTAACTTGAGCTAATAATGATTTTTCCATGTAATAGCTGTGTCCCTTACAGTTTTCCGCGATGGTACGGACATTATAGACATCAGTTTCTCCAAATCCAAGCATAAAATCGCTGTCATGGAAACGCATCTTACTAGCTCTCCCGATATCAAATGACCAATCGCAGCTTTAGTAATTTGAAACACCACCTGATGTCAAAAATCGCGCGAGTCTCGTCCGACCATGGTCCGACACAGCTAATAACATTACAAGGTAAAAAATTCGTAGAAATTTCTTATTAAATGTTTCCACTTGTCTTAATCTTGATCGTCGTGCGTCTAGCGGCTATGATAAGTATTGATCGTTATTGCGTGGAAAACCTCTATGGTGTATTAAACATATCAGGTGACAACTGAGAATTCACTTTTAATCTTATAGCGTTAGTCGTCCTTTCCAGCCAGCCTGCGACTGATCATTATCATCTAGGTTATGTATCTATTTGTTGCAAAGATCTAAACAAAGAAATTAAATGGGTCAAGACGACATTGACAACAGTGACAACTCGACATTGACTGGTACAATAATTGATATTATTATGTAGGTTATGTAAATAATTTTGACATCAGTGTACTTCAATTTTAATATTATGCATGATCTATTTCTGTTTCGTTGCAGTTGCAGTGGCGTGGCTCGGGGGAGGGAGGGCACTTGCCTCAGACGCTTGACAGGACAGTGTGTCGGTTTTATCATTCAAAAATATGCCACAATGCACCAATTCGTGTATCTAGACTATAGCTAAGACCTGAGATAGGCCCCTGGACCCCATACCCTTGTGCTAGCACTTTGCGCATTACGGTGCCTCGACTTACATTTCACAATCCCTCACCAACGCAATAAAAAATAACGGCAGAGTTTTTCACCGCGTCTAGCATCATGATCTTCTGACCAAACTTTCTGCACTTGAACACTCCATGCCTGGTTAACCGACCATCTCACTATGATGGTCGGGTGTTAACTTAATCAATACTGGTGTGTCACAGGGTTCCATACTCGGGGCCCCTTTTGTTCGTCATATTCGTTGATGATATCTCTGCAAACTAAACTTGACAAACCAGTCCATTCTATGCCTATATGCTAATGATGCTACCATCATGTCCTTCATATCAAATATAGAAGCGGCCGGAGCCAAGCTGCTGCATCATTAGAACCTAGATTAACATTACATATTTTGTTCGAAGCTGCCAAATGCAAGTCCACTACAATCTCCAATCTCCAAGCGATAAGGGATGCGGAGGGTGACCATCCTGAGCTCAACGTCTTTGGTACAAGGCTGGAGAAAGTAGATAGTGTAGATCTCCTTAGACTTATCCTGATAGCAATCTATTGTGAATCATTCCAGTTGTCACTAAAATGGCCAAGGCAACAGGCTAGCTTCTGGGCTTCTTCTCTGCAATCATGTCAATGATCTGCCTTCAACATCGTACCTGCCCAGGGATCCACAATCTACAAGGCTCTGATACGCACTAAAATGCAGCATGCTGGCGTTCCTGCATTCCTGTCCCAACTTCTCGTTATATTCACGATATTGTGAAGAATTAGACAAAATCATATTTGAAATTGATATGAAAATTTAATACAAGACCAACAATTACCAAGCGAGATGTTCAAAAATAGCCTCTCTCGCCTCCGAGAAGGGGATTCATTCTCTATTCTTGCTACCGAGCGCCATCATGGCCACTGTGCAGAAGTACTGAGATATTTTGGAATTTGTAAAATCGACTTGAAGATTGCTGAAAACAATAATTCAAGCAAAGAAATTAAGTGGGTCAAGACGATGTTGACAACTTGTCATTGACTGGTCAGTAAGTGATAATTATCATGTAGGTTATGTCAATTCTTTTCAGACGATGTTGACCGTGCATTGACTGTTATAATATTAGAAACTGAAGTACCGTGCTTTCCATTTAATAGAACCTTAAAACGCAACTTTTGATCCTGGCTTTTGATGTCGTTCCTTCCTTATGTTTTTCGATCACCGTTTCTTTAATTCTCAACTGATTTCAACAATTGAAGTCTTTATTCATAGCTAAAGGGTATATGTATTTGCTGCTGGTTTTAATTTTGACAGGTTTGTTTTTGCTAAGGATAAACAGGGGTGAACATAACTGGTACCTCAATTCTTTTGCTGTTTGTAGTTGTGTCGTTTACAGTTTCTTGCTATGGTATGTGCATTATAGACACCAGTCTCGTCAAATCCAGCATGGTGGCTGTCATGGAAACGTATCTTACTAGCTCTCCCGATGTCAAATGACCAATCACAGCTGTAGTAATTTGAAACACCACCTGATGTCAGAAATCGCACGAGTCTCGTCCGACACAGCTAATAACATTACAAGGTAAAAAATTCGTAGAAATTTGTTATTAAGCGTTTCCACTTGTCTTAATCTTGATCGTCGTGCGTCTAGCGGCTATGATAAGTATTGATCGTTATTGCGTGGAAAACCTCTATGGTGTATTAAACATATCAGGTGACAACTGAGAGTTCACTTTTAATCTTATAGAGTTAGTCGTCCTTTCCAGCCAGCCTGCGACTGATCATTATCATCTAGGTTATGTATCTATTTGTTGCAAAGATCTAAGCAAAGAAATTAAATGGGTCAAGACGACGTTGACAACTCGACATTGACTGGTACAATAATTGATCATTATTATGTAGGTTATGTAAATAATTTTGACATCAGTGTACTTCAATTTTAATATTATGCATGATCTATTTCTGTTTCGTTGCAGTTGCAGTGGCGTGGCTCGGGGGAGGGAGAGCACTTGCCTCAGACGCTTGACAGGACAGTGTGTCGGTTTTTATCATTCAAAAATATGCCACAATGCACCAATTCGTGTATCTAGACTATAGCTAAGACCTGAGATAGGCCCCTGGACCCCATACCCTTGTGCTAGCACTTTGCGCATTACGGTGCCTCGACTTACATTTCACAATCCCTCACCAACGCAATAAAAAATAACGGCAGAGTTTTTCACCGCGTCTAGCATCATGATCTTCTGACCAAACTTTCTGCACTTGAACACTCCATGCCTGGTTAACCGACCATCTCACTATGATGGTCGGGTGTTAACTTAATCAATACTGGTGTGTCACAGGGTTCCATACTGGGGCCCCTTTTGTTCGTCATATTCGTTGATGATATCTCTGCAAACTAAACTTGACAAACCAGTCCATTCTATGCCTATATGCTAATGATGCTACCATCATGTCCTTCATATCAAATATAGAAGCGGCCGGAGCCAAGCTGCTGCATCATTAGAACCTAGATTAACATTACATATTTTGTTCGAAGCTGCCAAATGCAAGTCCACTACAATCTCCAATCTCCAAGCGATAAGGGATGCGGAAGGTGACCATCCTGAGCTCAACGTCTTTGGTACAAGGCTGGAGAAAGTAGATAGTGTAGATCTCCTTAGACTTATCCTGATAGCAATCTATTGTGAATCATTCCAGTTGTCACTAAAATGGCCAAGGCAACAGGCTAGCTTCTGGGCTTCTTCTCTGCAATCATGTCAATGATCTGCCTTCAACATCGTACCTGCCCAGGGATCCACAATCTACAAGGCTCTGATACGCACTAAAATGCAGCATGCTGGCGTTCCTGCATTCCTGTCCCAACTTCTCGTTATATTCACGATATTGTGAAGAATTAGACAAAATCATATTTGAAATTGATATGAAAATTTAATACAAGACCAACAATTACCAAGCGAGATGTTCAAAATAGCCTCTCTCGCCTCCGAGAAGGATTCATTCTCTATTCTTGCTACCGAGCGCCATCATGGCCACTGTGCAGAAGTACTGAGATATTTTGGAATTTGTAAAATCGACTTGAAGATTGCTGAAAACAATAATTCAAGCAAAGAAATTAAGTGGGTCAAGACGATGTTGACAACTTGTCATTGACTGGTTCAGTAAGTGATCATTATCATGTAGGTTATGTCAATTCTTTTCAGACGATGTTGACCGTGCATTGACTGTTATAATATTAGAAACTGAAGTACCGTGCTTTCCATTTAATAGAACCTTAAAACGCAACTTTTGATCCTGGCTTTTGATGTCGTTCCTTCCTTATGTTTTTCGATCACCGTTTCTTTAATTCTCAACTGATTTCAACAATTGAAGTCTTTATTCATAGCTAAAGGGTATATGTATTTGCTGCTGGTTTTAATTTTGACAGGTTTGTTTTTGCTAAGGATAAACAGGGGTGAACATAACTGGTACCTCAATTCTTTTGCTGTTTGTAGTTGTGTCGTTTACAGTTTCTTGCTATGGTATGTGCATTATAGACACCAGTCTCGTCAAATCCAGCATGGTGGCTGTCATGGAAACGTATCTTACTAGCTCTCCCGATGTCAAATGACCAATCACAGCTGTAGTAATTTGAAACACCACCTGATGTCAGAAATCGCACGAGTCTCGTCCGACACAGCTAATAACATTACAAGGTAAAAAATTCGTAGAAATTTGTTATTAAACGTTTCCACTTGTCTTAATCTTGATCGTCGTGCGTCTAGCGGCTATGATAAGTATTGATCGTTATTGCGTGGAAAACCTCTATGGTGTATTAAACATATCAGGTGACAACTGAGAGTTCACTTTTAATCTTATAGAGTTAGTCGTCCTTTCCAGCCAGCCTGCGACTGATCATTATCATCTAGGTTATGTATCTATTTGTTGCAAAGATCTAAGCAAAGAAATTAAATGGGTCAAGACGACGTTGACAACTCGACATTGACTGGTACAATAATTGATCATTATTATGTAGGTTATGTAAATAATTTTGACATCAGTGTACTTCAATTTTAATATTATGCATGATCTATTTCTGTTTCGTTGCAGTGGCGTGGCTCGGGGGAGGGAGAGCACTTGCCTCAGACGCCGCTTGACAGGACAGTGTGTCGGTTTTTATCATTCAAAAATATGCCACAATACGCCAATTCGTGTATCTAGACTAGCTAAGACCTGAGATAGGCCCCTGGACCCCACACCCTTCGCGCACCACGGTGCCTTGACTTACATTTCTCAATCCCTCACCGACGCAATAAACAATAACGGCAGAGTTTTTCACCGCGTCTAGCATCATGGTCTTCTGAACAAACTCTATGCACCTGAACCCTCTATGCCTGCATGGTTAACCGACCATTCAATATGATGGTCGGGTGTTAACTTAATCAATACTGATGTGTCACAGGGTTCCATAGTCGAGCCCCTTTTGTTCGTCATATTCGTTGATGATATCTCTGCAAACTTGACAAACCAGTCCATTCTATGCCTATATGCTAATGATGCTACCATCATGTCCTTCATCAAATATAGAAACGACAGGAGCCAAGCTGCTGCATCATTAGAACCTAGATCAACATTACATATTTTGTTCGAAGCTGCCAAATGCAAGTCCACTACAATCTCCAAGCGATAAGGGATACGGAGGGTGACCATCCTGAGCTCAACGTCTTTGGTACAAGGCTGGAGAAAGTAGATAGTGTAGATCTCCTTAGACTTATCCTGATAGCAATCTATTGTGAATCATTCCAGTTGTCACTAAAATGGCCAAGGCAACAGGCTAGCTTCCCGGGCTAGCTTCTGGGCTTCTTCTCTGCAATCATGTCAATGATCTGCCTCCAATATCGTACCTGCCCAGGGATCCACAATCTACAAGGCTCTGATACGCACTAAAATGCAGCATGCTGGCATTCCTGCATTCCTGTCCCAACTTCTCATTATATTCACGATATTGTGAAGAATTAGACAAAATTATATTTGAAATTGATATTAAACTTTAATACAAAACCAACAATTACCAAGCGAGGTGTTCAAAAATAGCCTCTCTCGACTCCGAGAAGAGAATTCATTCTCTATTCTTGCTACCGAGCGCCATCATGGCCACTGTGCAGAAGTACTGGGATATTTTGGAATTTGTAAAATCGACTTGAAAATTGCTGAAAACAATAATTGAAGCAAGGAAATTAAGTGGGTCAAGACAATGTTGACAACTTGTCATTGACTGGTTCAGTAAGTGATCATTATCATGTAGGTTATGTCAATTCTTTTGAGACGGTGTTGACTTTACATTGACTGTTATAATATTAGAAACTGAAGTACCGTGCTTTCCATTTAATAGAATAACTTTTGATCCTGGCTTTTGATTTCGTTACTTCCTTGTGTTTTCGATCACCGTTTCTTTAATTCTCAACCGATTTCAACAAATGAGGTCTTGATGATGAGGCAAATGATTTCAAATCAAATCAGCTCTTAAATCACAACTAAAGGGTACATGCATTGGCTGCTGGTTTTAATTTTGACAGATTTGTCTTTGTTAAGGAAAAACGGGGGTGAACGTAACTGGTACCTTAATATTCTTTTGCTGTTTGGTAGTTGTGTCTTTACAGTTTACTGCTATAGTATGTGCATTATAGACACCAGTTTCGTCAAATCCAAGCATAAAATGGCTGTCATGGAAACGTATCTTACTAGCTCTCCCGATGTCAAATGACCAATCACAGCTGTAGTAATTTGAAACACCACCTCATGTTAGAAATCGCGCGAGCCTCGTCCGACACAGCTAATAACATGATAAGGTAAAAAATTCGTAGAAATTTCTTATTAAATGTTTCCACTTGTCTTAATCTTGATCGTCGTGCGTCTAGCGGCTATGATAAGTATTGATCGTTATTGCGTGGAAAACCTCTATGGTGTATTAAACATATCAGGTGACAACTGAGAATTCACTTTTAATCTTAGAGTTATTCGTCCTTTCCAGCCAGCCTGCGACTAATCATTATCATCTAGGTTATGTATCTATTTGTTGCAAATAAATTAAATGGGTCAAGACGATGTTGACAACTCGACATTGACTGGTACAATAATTGATCATTAGTTGTGTAAATATTTTTGACACCAATGTACTTCAGTTCCACTATTTTGCACGATTTATTTCTGTTTCGTCGCAGAAATTGCAGTGGTGTTGTTACGAGTCGTTAATGACTCAAGACCAAAAACACCTTTTCCCGAATTTACTTCAGAATGCACAACAAAGCACACTGTTTAATTAAGTTAACAATATCAGAGTCTTTTAATCAAAAGTGAAATGTGATTTATGATCTGATTCACTAAACATAGATACGTACATGCAATCAAATACATCTATTATGCCAAAGTTTGATAATGTTACTTAGCCAACAGCCTTCTTGATGTTGTTGATTTGAGAGTTCTGATGTCAATGTTCTTGATGGTTATCCTGATTCACTTGTCCTGCGAAGATCACTGTTCAGCGAAGTCCACTGAAGACTTTTATATTCTTTGCATAAAATCCTCGCACAGTTGGATATCTTCAAAGTGGTATCTTTTCACCTTCCACACGATTTCTAATGGAAAACAGGACTGCATTGCAGTTGTCTCCCTGTTTAAAAGAAGTAAACTCATGTTTGAGGGGCTGTAACTAGAGATATGTAAGGAATCCGCTGAAAATGAAAATATCATTGGAAAGAGCAAATTCTACACGTCTAAATAAAAGAGAATTGTTGCAATTGCTTACAGCAAACTCAAGTTATACTCATTTGAATACAACCACCCATTTTTGTAGAAAGACGGTTTCCAGCTTTGAATCAGGTCTATCTGTCGGAATGCTTTGCTTTGACGGCATAACCATATCACATAGCTGGTTCTGACTGAGTGCAGTTTTAGAAGCCCCATGATATTATGAAGAATATAATATAAATTCCTTTCTTGGAAGAGGTACGCACTTTGACGTATTCTAGATCTTCTCCGATATCACTGGATATAGGAGTATATTGACTACATAAAATATTCTGGTTCGCAATTTCCTTTCTTTGAAGGAAATGGACTGGAAGCAGGGGCGGATTTAGGGGGGGGGGCGCAGCCGGCGCGCGCCCCCTCTATTTTTTGCCTAGCAAAGGGCGCCGGCCCAACTTAAAATTTAAAAAATGAAAGAAAGAAAAAAAATGAACAAATTCGGCCATGAGCAGCAAACAATGGGCCAAAACCGTTGAGTTTTCGAGGGGGTAACCCCCTTAACACCATTTTTTTGTCGTTGACCAAAAGGCGCCCCCTCTATCAAAAATTCCTGGATCCGCCCCTGACTGGAAGTACACTATTACCAGCCCATAACAAAATCCACTTGAAGATTGCTGAAAACGATAATTGAAGCAAATATAATTATTAGGAGCTATTAGGTGGGTCAAGACGATGTTGACAAGTTGTCATTGACTGGTTTAGTAAGTGATCATTATCATGTAGGTTATGTCAATTCTTTTGAGACGATGTTGACCGTGCATTGACTGTTATAATATTAGAATCTGAAGTACCGTGCTTTCCATTTAATAGAACCTTAAAATGCAACTTTTGATCCTGGCTTTTGATTTCGTTCCTTCCTTATGTTTTTCGATCACCGTTTCTTTAATTCTCAACCGATTTCAACAATATAACAAGTCTTTAATCATAGCTAAAGGGGTATATGTATTTGCTGCTGGTTTTAATTTTGACAGGTTTGTTTTTGTTAAGGTTAAACAGGGGTGAACATAACTGGTACCTCAATTCTTTTGCTGTTTGTAGTTGTGTCGTTTACATTAATGGTATGTGCATTATAGACACCAGTCTCGTCAAATCCAGCATGGTGGCTGTCATGGAAACGCATCTTACTAGCTCTCCCGATGTCAAATGACCAATCACAGCTGTAGTAATTTGAAACACCACCTGATGTCAGAAATCGCACGAGTTTCGTCCGACACAGCTAATAACATTACAAGGTAAAAAATTCGTAGAAATTTCTTATTAAATGTTTCCACTTGTCTTAATCTTGATCGTCGTCCGTCTAGCGGCTATGATAAGTATTGATCGTTATTGCGTGGAAAACCTCTATGGTGTAATAAACATATCAGGTGACAACTGAGCATTCACTTTTAATCTTATAGAGTTAGTCGTCCTTTCCAGCCAGCCTGCGACTAATCATTATCATCTAGGTTATGAATCTATTTGTTGCAAAGATCTAAGCAAAGAAATTAAATGGGTCAAGACGATTGACAACTCGACATAGACTGGTACAATAATTGATCAGTATTATGTAGGTTATGTAAATAATTTTGACATCAGTGTACTTCAATTTTAATATTATGCATGATCTATTTCTGTTTCGTTGCAGTGGCGTGGCTCGGGGGGAGGGAGAGCACTTGCCTCAGACGCCGCTTGACAGGACAGTGCGTCGGGTTTTATCATTTAAAAATATGCCACAATACGCCAATTCGTGTATCTAGACTAGCTAAGACCTGAGATAGGCCCCTGGACCCCACACCCTTCGCGCACCACGGTGCCTTGACTTACATTTCTCAATCCATCACCAACGCAATAAACAATAACGGCAGAGTTTTTCACCGCGTCTAGCATCATGGTCTTCTGAACAAACTCTATGCACCTGAACACTCTATGCCTGGCTGGTTAACCGACCATCTCAATATGATGGTCGGGTGTTAACTTAATCAAAACTGGTGTGTCATAGGGTTCCATACTCGAGCCCCTTTTGTTCGTCATATTCGTTGATGATATCTCTGCAAACTTGACAAACCAGTCCATTCTATGCCTATATGCTAATGATGCTACCATCATGTCCTTCATCAAATATAGAAACGACAGGAGCTAAGCTGCTGCATCATTAGAACCTAGATCAACATTACATATTTTGTTCGAAGCTGCCAAATGCAAGTCCACTACAATCTCCAAGCGATAAGGGATACGGAGGGTGACCATCCTGAGCTCAACGTCTTTGGTACAAGGCTGGAGAAAGTAGATAGTGTAGATCGCCTAGACTTACCCTGATAGCAATCTATTGTGAATCATCCCAGTTGTCACTAAAATGGCCAAGGCAACAGGCTAGCTTCTGGGCTTCTTCTCTGCAATCATGTCAATGATCTGCTTCCAATATCGTACCTGCCCAGGGATCCACGATCTACAAGGCTCTGATACGCACTAAAATGCAGCATGCTGGCATTCCTGCATTCCTGTCCCAACTTCTCATTATATTCACGATATTGTGAAGAATTAGACAAAATTATATTTGAAATTGATATTAAACTTTAATACAAAACCAACAATTACCAAGCGAGGTGTTCAAAAATAGCCTCTCTCGACTCCGAGAAGAGAATTAATTCTCTATTCTTGCTACCGAGCGCCATCATGGCCACCGTGCAGAAGTACTGGGATATTTTGGAATTTGTAAAATCGACTTGAAGATTGCTGAAAACAATAATTGAAGCAAGGAAATTAAGTGGGTCAAGACAATGTTGACAACTTGTCATTGACTGGTTCAGTAAGTGATCATTATCATGTAGGTTATGTCAATTCTTTTGAGACGATGTTGACTTTACATTGACTGTTATAATAAAAGAATCTGAATTACAGTGCTTTCCATTTAATAGAATAACTTTTGATCCTGGCTTTTGATTTCGTGACTTCCTTGTGTTTTCGATCACCATTTCTGTAATTCTCAACCGATTTCAACAAATGAGGTCTTGATGATGAGGCAAATGATTTCAAATCAAATCAGCTCTTAAATCACAACTAAAGGGTACATGCATTGGCTGCTGGTTTTAATTTTGACAGATTTGTCTTTGTTATGGAAAAACGGGGGTGAACGTAACTGGTACCTTAATATTCTTTTGCTGTTTGGTAGTTGTGTCGTTTACAGTTTCTTGCTATGGTATGTGCATTATAGACACCAGTTTCGTCAAATCCAGCATGGTGGCTGTCATGGAAACGTATCTTACTAGCTCTCCCGATGTCAAATGACCAATCACAGCTGTAGTAATTTGAAACACCACCTGATGTCAGAAATCGCGCGAGCCTCGTCCGACACAGCTAATAACATGATAAGGTAAAAAATTCGTAGAAATTTGTTATTAAATGTTTCCACTTGTCTTAATCTTGATCGTCGTCCGTCTAGCGGCTATGATAAGTATTGATCGTTATTGCGTGGAAAACCTCTATGGTGTAATAAACATATCAGGTGACAACTGAGAGTTCACTTTTAATCTTATAGAGTTAGTCGTCCTTTCCATCCAGCCTGCGACTGATCATTATCATCTAGGTTATGTATCTATTTGTTGCAAAGATCTAAGCAAAGAAATTAAATGGGTCAAGACGACGTTGACAACAGTGACAACTCGACATTGACTGGTGCAATAATTGATATTATTATGTAGGTTATGTAAATAATTTTGACATCAGTGTACTTCAATTTTAATATTATGCATGATCTATTTCTGTTTCGTTGCAGTTGCAGTGGCGTGGCGTGGCTCGGGGGAGGAGAGCACTTGCCTCAGACGCCGCTTGACAGGACAGTGTGTCGGTTTTATCATTCAAAAATATGCCACAATACGCCAATTCGTGTATCTAGACTAGCTAAGACCCGAGATAGGCCCCTGGACCCCGTGCCCTTGTGCTAGCGCTTCGCGCATCACGGTGCCTCGACTTACATTTCACAATCCCTCACCAACGCAATAAACAATAACAGCAGAGTTTTTCACCGCGCCTAGCATCATGATCTTCTGACCAAACTTTCTGCACTTGAACACCCCATGCCTGGTTAACCGACCATCTCAATATGATGGTCGGGTGTTAACTTAATCAATACTGGTGTGTCGGGCCCCTTTTGTTCGTCATATTCGTTGATGATATCTCTGCAAACTTGACAAACCAGTCCATTCTATGCCTATATGCTAATGATGCTACCATCATGTCCTTTATCAAATATAGAAACGACAGGAGCCAAGCTGCTGCATCAGTAGAACCTAGATCAACATTACATATTTTGTTCGAAGCTGCCAAATACAAGTCTACTCCAATCTCCAAGCGATAAGGGATACGGAGGGTAACCATCCTGAGCTCAACGTCTTTGGTACAAGGCTGGAGAAAGTAGATAGTGTAGATCGCCTAGACTTACCCTGATAGCAATCTATTGTGAATCATCCCAGTTGTCACTAAAATGGCCAAGGCAACAGGCTAGCTTCTGGGCTTCTTCTCTGCAATCATGTCAATGATCTGCTTCCAATATCGTACCTGCCCAGGGATCCACGATCTACAAGGCTCTGATACGCACTAAAATGCAGCATGCTGGCATTCCTGCATTCCTGTCCCAACTTCTCATTATATTCACGATATTGTGAAGAATTAGACAAAATTATATTTGAAATTGATATTAAACTTTAATACAAAACCAACAATTACCAAGCGAGGTGTTCAAAAATAGCCTCTCTCGACTCCGAGAAGAGAATTAATTCTCTATTCTTGCTACCGAGCGCCATCATGGCCACCGTGCAGAAGTACTGGGATATTTTGGAATTTGTAAAATCGACTTGAAGATTGCTGAAAACAATAATTGAAGCAAGGAAATTAAGTGGGTCAAGACAATGTTGACAACTTGTCATTGACTGGTTCAGTAAGTGATCATTATCATGTAGGTTATGTCAATTCTTTTGAGACGATGTTGACTTTACATTGACTGTTATAATAAAAGAATCTGAATTACAGTGCTTTCCATTTAATAGAATAACTTTTGATCCTGGCTTTTGATTTCGTGACTTCCTTGTGTTTTCGATCACCATTTCTGTAATTCTCAACCGATTTCAACAAATGAGGTCTTGATGATGAGGCAAATGATTTCAAATCAAATCAGCTCTTAAATCACAACTAAAGGGTACATGCATTGGCTGCTGGTTTTAATTTTGACAGATTTGTCTTTGTTATGGAAAAACGGGGGTGAACGTAACTGGTACCTTAATATTCTTTTGCTGTTTGGTAGTTGTGTCGTTTACAGTTTCTTGCTATGGTATGTGCATTATAGACACCAGTTTCGTCAAATCCAGCATGGTGGCTGTCATGGAAACGTATCTTACTAGCTCTCCCGATGTCAAATGACCAATCACAGCTGTAGTAATTTGAAACACCACCTGATGTCAGAAATCGCGCGAGCCTCGTCCGACACAGCTAATAACATGATAAGGTAAAAAATTCGTAGAAATTTGTTATTAAATGTTTCCACTTGTCTTAATCTTGATCGTCGTCCGTCTAGCGGCTATGATAAGTATTGATCGTTATTGCGTGGAAAACCTCTATGGTGTAATAAACATATCAGGTGACAACTGAGAGTTCACTTTTAATCTTATAGAGTTAGTCGTCCTTTCCATCCAGCCTGCGACTGATCATTATCATCTAGGTTATGTATCTATTTGTTGCAAAGATCTAAGCAAAGAAATTAAATGGGTCAAGACGACGTTGACAACAGTGACAACTCGACATTGACTGGTGCAATAATTGATATTATTATGTAGGTTATGTAAATAATTTTGACATCAGTGTACTTCAATTTTAATATTATGCATGATCTATTTCTGTTTCGTTGCAGTTGCAGTGGCGTGGCGTGGCTCGGGGGGAGGGAGAGCACTTGCCTCAGACGCCGCTTGACAGGACAGTGTGTCGGTTTTTATCATTCAAAAATATGCCACAATACGCCAATTCGTGTATCTAGACTAGCTAAGACCCGAGATAGGCCCCTGGACCCCGTGCCCTTGTGCTAGCGCTTCGCGCATCACGGTGCCTCGACTTACATTTCACAATCCCTCACCAACGCAATAAACAATAACAGCAGAGTTTTTCACCGCGCCTAGCATCATGATCTTCTGACCAAACTTTCTGCACTTGAACACCCCATGCCTGGTTAACCGACCATCTCAATATGATGGTCGGGTGTTAACTTAATCAATACTGGTGTGTCGGGCCCCTTTTGTTCGTCATATTCGTTGATGATATCTCTGCAAACTTGACAAACCAGTCCATTCTATGCCTATATGCTAATGATGCTACCATCATGTCCTTTATCAAATATAGAAACGACAGGAGCCAAGCTGCTGCATCAGTAGAACCTAGATCAACATTACATATTTTGTTCGAAGCTGCCAAATACAAGTCTACTCCAATCTCCAAGCGATAAGGGATACGGAGGGTAACCATCCTGAGCTCAACGTCTTTGGTACAAGGCTGGAGAAAGTAGATAGTGTAGATCTCCTTAGACTTACCCTGATAGCAATCTATTGTGAATCATCCCAGTTGTCACTAAAATGGCCAAGGCAACAGGCTAGCTTCTGGGCTTCTTCTCTGCAATCATGTCAATGATCTGCCTCCAACATCGCACCTGCCCAGGGATCCACAATCTACAAGGCTCTGATACGCACTAAAATGCAGCATGCTGGCGTTCCTGCATTCCTGTCCCAACTTCTCGTTATATTCACGATATTGTGAAGAATTAGACAAAATCATTCGTCCTTTCCAGCCATGCGACTGATCATTATCATCTAGGTTATGTATCTATTTGTTGCAAAGATCTAAGCAAAGAAATTAAATGGGTCAAGACGACGTTGACAACAGTGACAACTCGACATTGACTGGTATAATAATTGATCATTATTATGTAGGTTGTGTAAATACGTTTGACACCAATGTACTTCAATTCCACTATTTTGCACGATTTATTTCTGTTTCGTTGCAGAATTGGAAGTGGTGTTGTTACGAGTCGTTAATGATACAAGACCAAAAACACCTTTTCCCCATTTCACTTCAGAATTCACAACAAAACACACTGTTTAATTAAGTTAACAATATCAGAGTCTTTTAATCAAAAGTGAAATGTGATTTATGATCTGATTCACTAAACATAGATACGTACATGCAATCAAATACATCTATTATGCCAAAGTTTGATAATGTTACTTAGCCAACAGCCTTCTTGATGTTGTTGATTTGAGAGTTCTGATGTCAATGTTCTTGATGGTTATCCTGATTCACTTGTCCTGCGAAGATCACTGTTCAGCGATGTCCACTGAAGACTTTTATATTCTTTGCATAAAATCCTCGCACAGTTGGATATCTTCAAAGTGGTATATTTTCACCTTCCACACGATTTCTAATGGAAAACAGGACTGCATTGCAGTTGTCTCCCTGTTTAAAAGAAGTAAACTCATGTTTGAGGGGCTGTAACTAGAGATCTGTAAGGAATCTGCTGAAAATGAAAATATCATTGGAAAGAGCAAATTCTACACGTCTACATAAAAGAGAATTGTTACAATTGCTTACAGCAAACTCAAGTTATACTCATTTGAATACAACCACCCATTTTTGTAGAAAGACGGTTTCCAGCTTTGAATCAGGTCTATCTGTCGGAATGCTTTGCTTTGACGGCATAACCATATCACATAGCTGGTTCTGACTAAGTGCAGTTTTAGAAGCCCCATGATATTATGAAGAATATAATATAAATTCCTTTCTTGGAAGAGGTACGCACTTTGACGTATTCTAGATCTTCTCCGATATCACTGGATATAGCAGTATATTGACTACATAAAATATTCTGGTTAGCAATTTCCTTTCTTTGAAGGAAATGGACAGGAAGTACACTATTACCAGCCCATAACAAAATCCACTTGAAGATTGCTGAAAACGATAATTGAAGCAAATATATTAGGAGCTATTAGGTGGGTCAAGACGATGTTGACAAGTTGTCATTGACTGGTTCAGTAAGTGATCATTATCATGTAGGTTATGTCAATTCTTTTTAGACGATGTTGACCGTGCATTGACTGTTATAATATTAGAATCTGACGTACTGTGCTTTCCCTTTAATAGAACCTTAAAATGCAACTTTTGATCCTGGTTTTTGATTTCGTTCCTTCCTTGTGTTTTTCGATCACCGTTTCTTTAATTCTCAACTGATCACAATTGAAGTCTTTATTCATAGCTAAAGGGTATATGTATTTGCTGCTGGTTTTAATTTTGACAGGTATGTTTTTGCTAAGGATAAACAGGGGTGAACATAACTGGTACCTCAATTCTTTTGCTGTTTGTAGTTGTGTCGTTTACAGTTTCTTGCTATGGTATGTGCATTATAGACACCAGTCTCGTCAAATCCAGCATGGTGGCTGTCATGGAAACGTATCTTAAAGCTCTCCCGATGTCAAATGACCAATCACAGCTGTAGTAATTTGAAACACCACCTGATGTCAGAAATCGCGCGAGTCTCGTCCGACACAGCTAATAACATTATAAGGTAAACAATTCGTAGAAATTTCTTATTAAATGTTTCCACTTGTCTCAATCTTGATCGTCGTTCTATGGTGTATTAAACATATCAGGTGACAACTGAGAATTCACTTTTAATCTTATAGAGTTAGTCGTCCTTTCCATCCAGCCTGCGACTGATCATTATCATCTAGGTTATGTATCTATTTGTTGCAAAGATCTAAGCAAAGAAATTAAATGGGTCAAGACGATGTTGACAACTCGACATTGACTGGTACAATAATTGATCATTATCATGTAGGTTATGTAAATACTTTTGACACCAATGTACTTCAATTCTACTATTTGCACGATTTATTTCTATTTTGTTGCAGAGCTTGCAATGGCGTAGCTTGGGAAGGGAGGGCACTTGCCCCAGGCGCCGTTTGCCATAGCGTGTTTGTATCATAATATGTCACAACATTTTGTGTATCTAGGTTAGCTAAACCTAATACAGGCCCCTGGGCCCCACACCCTTGTGATAGCGCTTCGCGCATAACGGTGCCTTGATTTACGTACATTATCACAATCCCTCACTAACGCAATAAACAATAAGGAAGAAGCTTGTCTGCCTTAACAACGGCATAGTTTTTCCTGGTACCCTGGTCTTCTGATCAAACTCTCTGCACTTGGCTTCACTTGAACACTCCCTGCCTGGTTAACCGACTTCCTCAATAAATGACAAAGTATCAGATATTACCTTAATCAATACTGGTGTATCACAGGGTTCCATACTGGGCCCCTTTTGTTCATCATATTCGTTGATGATATCTTTACCAACCTGGCAAACCAGTCCATTCTAGGCATATATGCTAATGAAGCTATCATCCGCGTCCTTCATCAAATCCAGAAACCAGAGGAGCCAAGCTGCTGCATTATCAGAATCTAGATACGATTGAGACATGGGCTACAACATAGCATGCCAAATACAAGTCCACCACAATCTCCAAGTGGTTAGGGATACGGAAGGTAACCATCCTGAGCTCAATTTCTTTGGTACATGGCTGGAAGAAGTAGATATTGTATATCTTCTTAGTCTTACCCAGCAAACACAAAACGTTTTCGACATCATTCGCAAAAGGTTATAAAAGGTTGTCAGAAAACGTTTAAATGTCGGGTTATATAAAGGGTATATTAAGAGTAGAAAACGTTTGTATAAGCTTAAAAAAACATTTTTGATAATCTACTGCTCAGCAAACAAAAATGTTTTACAGAAAACTTTTCAATGTCGGGTTTTGTAAAGGGTATAAAAACGTTTTAATAACATTCCAAAAACATTCTTGAAAACTTGATACAAAACATTCTAAACAGAATGTTATTTTGGGGTTGAAAAATATTTTGCGAAAAAATGTTTGCCCAAAATATTTTCAATAACGTTTTAAAAACGTGTTCATGACCTTTATATAACTCGACACTTGAATGATATTAAAAGGTTTTGTAAAAAACATTTTAAGAACATTTCTGTGTTTGCTGGGTTCAAATATTTTAACATAATGTTATTTAAGTATTGACACAATATTTGGCAAAATGTTTGCAAAAATAGTTTACAATAACATTTTTTTGACATCATTTAAAAATATTGTTGTAGTGTGTTTTCATACAAAACGTTTTAAAACGTTATCATGACCTTTATATAACCCGACATTTTAATGTTATTAAAACGTATTTACCTAAACCAAAAGCCAAAATATAACTTATTTAAAACGTTTTTAAAACGTTTTTGTGTTTGCTGGGTACCCTGATAGCGATCTATCGTGAATTCCAGTTGTCCCTTAAAATGGTCAAGACAACAGATCAGCTTCTGGACTTCTTCGCAGAGCTGCCTCCTACATCGTACCTGCCCAGAGAGTTACTATCTATATACAAGGCTCTGATACGCTCTAACGCTCTATACATGGGGCAACACTCATCTGACTATCTTCAAAATCGAGATACGATTGAGTCATTGGTTGCAACATTACATGTCCTGATGGAAGCTGCCAAATGTAAGAAGTCCACCACAAATTCCAAGCGGTTAGGGATACGGAGGGGAACCATCCCGAGCTCAACTTTTTGTACATGACTGGAGGAAGTAGATAGTGTATATCTTCTTAGTCTTAGCCTGATAGCGATCTATCGTGGATCCCAGTTGTCACTAAAATGGCCAAGACATCAGGTCAGCTTTCTTCGAGGAGCTGCATCATGCCTCCTACATCGTACCTGCCCGGAGAGCCACCATTTACATGTGATACGCTTTAGGATGTAGTATGCTAACACTGCTTTGATTGGAACAACCCCCATCTCACTATCCCAACTTCTCATTATACATGTATTCACGATATTGTGATGTATTAGACAAAATCATATTTCAAATTGATAGTAAACCAAAAAACCAGGGAGGTGTTCAAAACTTATGCCCTCTCGCCTCCGAGAAGGCGCGTCATTCTCTATCCTTGTTACCGGGCGCCACCATGGCCACTGTGCAGAAATACTCAGATATTTTGGAATTTGTAAAATCGACTTAAAGATTGCTGAAAACGATAATTGAAGCAAAGATATTAAGTGGGTCAAGACGATGTTGACAACTTGTCATTGACTGGTTCAGTAACTGATCATTATCATGTAGGTTATGTCAATTCTTTTCAGACTATGTTGACCTTGCATTGACTGTTATAATATTAGAAACTGAAGTACGAAAGATAAAAAGAAGTCTCAAATTTAATCGTGAATCCCAGTTGTCCCTAAAATGGTCAAGACAACAGGCCGGCTTCTGGACTTCTTTGCAGAGCTGCTTCCTACATCGTACCTGCCCAGAGAGTTACTATCTATATACAAGGCTCTATCACTACATGGGGCAACACTCATCTGACTATCTTCAAAATCGAGATAAGATTGAGTCATTGGTTGCAACATTACATGTCCTGTTCGAAGCTGCCAAATGTAAGAAGTCCACCACAATCTCCAAGTGGTTAGGGATACGAAGGGTAATCATCCTGAGCTCAACTTTTTTGGTACAGGGCTGGAGAAAGTATAGATAGTGTATATCTTCTTAGACTTAGTCTGATAGCGATCTATCGTGGATCCCAGTTGTCCATGATGCAGTCATGTCTACAGTAGAATTCACCACGACCTTTGCAGGACTTAAACCCCATTAAAAGCTATTAAACCAAGATAACACTCATTGAAAACAGCTCAACTATGTTACATCAGATCTTCTCTGGTTAAATCCACACACACATGTTTCTGCTTTACCTGTGCAATGAGCAATGAGCTGGTATTATAGTTTCAGTTGGGTGAACGATTATAAAGCAAACGCAAGGTAACAATTACTGTGTGGCCTTTGTTCACGAAATGAGACAATACTGTGCATATTGTTAACCACATTCTTGAAAATGAGAAACATAATGGCTGTGGGCCGTAACACGGTTTGGAAATAATTTCTTCATATTTTTTGGTGTTATCTGTCGTTACATATCCTTCCTAAAACACCAAAGTGCGAATATTTCCAAACACCTAAATTAGCTAAAAATTTAGGACATGTTACAAAAGTATATTTTCTAGAATTTCAGAAGAGTACTTTTAATATTGGCCGGTTATTTTTCACACAGCGACGTTAACTAGGCAATGTACTATTACCTATACCATACACTAAAACACCAAAGTGCGAATATTTCCAAACATCTAAATTAGCTAAAAATTTAGGACATGTTACAAAACTATATTTTCTAGAATTTTAGAAGAGTACTTTTAATCATCATCAGTCGGCTGCGAGCTACAAGCTTTCTCCAACTAATGCGATCTGGGCAAGCGAAACAATTTTGTTTGGCTGCAGCATCCCTTCAGTATCTCCCAGGAGGTGCTGGACATACTGTAAGTACAGTGTGCGCGGCCGTCCCGGTTTCCTCTTCCCATGTGGTGGAATATAAAGCGCATATATTCTTTCACAGGCTCGCCATCTTCAAGACGCAGTATATGGCCGAGAATTTTGAGTTGATGAATCTTGACTCTGGCAACCAGTGGAGTGGTGTTGGTCAGGTTGTAGATGGTTTCATTTGGAATCCGATCCACACGCTTGATGTTTAACAATGACTCTGTAGCAAGATGTTGCAAATGCATTGATCTTGTTTTCCATGTCCTTGGTAATTACCCATGACTCGCACCCGTACAGAAAGACAGTAACACACGTTGTCTGAAACAGCTTGATTTTTGTCACACAGCGACGTTAACTAGGCAATTATCCATGCTTCTAACATACACTATTTGTAGAGGTTACGCATCAATGGTAAGAGCACTGTGTATTGTGTATAGGAAAACGGACAGTAACTGTAGTATGCACTAAAATGGCGAAGACAACAGGATTTCTTCGAAGGACAACTGGATTTCTTCGAAGAGCTGCATCATGCCTCCTACATCCTACCTGCCCAGAGAGCCACCATCTACATGACTCCGATACGCTCTAGGATGTAGTATGCTAACACTGCTTTGATTGGAGCAACGTCCATCTCACTATCCCAACTTCTCATTATACATGTATTCACGATATTGTGACGTATTAGACGAAATCATATTTCAAATTGATAGTAAACCAAAAAAACAGAGAGGTGTTCAAAACTTATGCCCTCTCGCCTCCGAGAAGGGGCTTCATTCTCTATCCTTGTTACCGGGCGCCACCATGGCCAATGTGCAGAAGTACTCAGATATTTTGGAATTTGTAAAATCCACTTGAAGATTGCTGAAAACAATAATTGAAGCAAAGAAATTAAGTGGGTCAAGACGATGTTGACAACTTGTCATTGACTGGTTCAGTAAGTGATCATTATCATGTAGGGTAAGTCAATTCTTTTCAGACGATGTTGACCTTACATTGACTGTTATAAAATTAGAAACTGAAGTACGAAAGAGAAAAAGAAGTCTCAATTTAAAGCAGGAGTGCTCAGCGAAATTACAACCAATTGGCTTTACAAACATATTAAACAACTTAACATCTTTCACTTGCTGAAAAACAGCAATTCGGTATGCTGTAATTGGCTGGTATAGCTTTTTCATTATTCCCCTTTTCTTTCCTTATCTTTTTTCCTTTACTCTCCTGTTCCTGTCCTTTCCTATTCGCTCCTCCCCTCTCCTATCCTTTCCTTTCCTTGTTTGTGTTATTTTCATCGGGATTTTCATTGCTCGTCTTATGATTTTCCTTGTAACATAATTTCTTTCCTGAATAATTCTTTTCTTTACTAATTTCCTTCTATTTCCACCCTTTTTGTTTATTTCGCTGTCTTTTTCTTTTTATCCATTTTTTTATTCCTCTTCTGCTTGTTTAGTTATTTTTCTTTGCCCTACAGACCCAGTCCAAATAACTAATTACGGACTTTAAGGAGGTACTACACCCCTTGATAAATTTGTGACTATTTTGCATTTTTCTCAAAAAATAATAACACACTGGTAACAAAAGTTATGTATATTATAGGGGCAAGGAACTGGAATTTCAGTGACTCAAGACAAGCGGTGCGTTATTTATGATAAGAAAAGAGGTACCACTAGAATGTACCTCATTTTTTAACATATAGGGGCCTATAATGAACCACTTGTCTTGAATCACTGAAATTTCTTAAATATTGAAGAAAGCATTATTATTCAAATCTATTATTTTACTAAATTGAAACCATTTTTTAATCATTTTTTAAAAGAATCACTGATGACAACGTTGTCAGTCTTGAGTACCTGTTGCAAGCATGACAATGCACAAAATACCGTAATACAGCCACTAATGATCATGTCATTATGAATCCATCCATTGATTTCTGCTGCAGGGAACGGAAACAAATTTGTCAACCAAATTACCCCCGTACTGGCAATCTGGTAGGGTTGCATAAGCAAGGAGGTAACAGCAATATAGAAGAGTTAGTATTCTGGGAAAAGGCATGGCAACCCTTCAGTAGTCACTGGTTGCGTTTTTAGAGAATGAAAGTAGGAATCTACTTGTTATCTATTTACATTGCTACCGGCGCCTTCATCGTATACATCGATTACTTGGTCTAAGAAGAAAACCAAGGTACTCCATATATACTCATTTTGAAATAAATTACACATACACGTTATATGTTTAGCTTGTTTTTTCTTTTAGATTTAACAATTTTTCAGATAATATCGGTATACACACTTCTACTGTCTACTATTTATATAACACGTTAATAGTCAAAGGCGAGGTACGAAAGGTAAACCTACTTGCTACCTACAGCGTATTAGAGTAGTCATGGTTGTTCAGCTAAAAAAATCATTGTCTAGATTTGGAGACTAATGAAAAGTTACACCTTGACGATTTGGATGGGTACGGAATGGAAAACATGCACTTTCAAAAATTGCTTGAGTGTGTTGTTTTATGCAGATGTTTCGTTTCGACACTCTTTACATCATAAACTCAAGAACCAAAAGACCTACGAAAGTGTATTCGGTGATATTTGAATTCTTCGTCAAGCCCGCTTCAAAATAACTGCAATAGTTTTCCAGAGGTTATTACTAATTACAGGATACTATGATTCGACCAATTCACAACAGTTAACTACTCTAACTAACATGAAAATCTCATTCTCTATACACCCCTCCTAGACCATCAGTCTCTCCCTCTCTCCTTATCTCTTACACAAGCTCATCCCCTCTCACATACACAAGTTCTATTCGCCTGTTTTAATCACATGGTCAGAATCAAATAGTCAAAATGATTCGGACAAATAGGCTACACTGTCCATACACTGTACAGTCTCATTGCAAGATCATAGTCCTTGTCATTTGAGACACGTAAAAACATACTCATTATGATCGATGCGAATTATAGAAACAGTTCAAACAATAAAATAACTACACCTTTATCTTGACACTTCCTCATTTGCTCGCCCTATTCCTTTTTAAAGGAATTTTTATTATTTCCTTATCTTGCTCTCTTCTTAATCGTTCGCTCTCTATTATCTCTCAACAAGATGTCATTTTTTTGCATTCAACTCTCCCAGGCCTATACTGCATGCAAACAATGGCATAGCCAGATGAGGAAGGCTGCAGTGGCCCTCTTGTTGTAGTTTTTATACCCGTATTCGACCATTTTGTCAAATTCCCCTTGCCCCTTTGAATGATGCCTTGCCCCCTTTACCCCTCTGTTGAAGTACGTTGGTGCATATAACAACGTAGACAGGTGGTACACTTTTTCTGTTTTTGAGTATACACAATCTTTCAGATGGAGGTCGGAAGTAAAATATTGGTTGCCATAACCCGTAGTACCCAGGGCTGACTCTACCATGCCGGCCGGCCTTTCCGTTTCTCTGGGCATCTTTGCTCCATCATGTCTATACCTTATGAAAATAATTATATCAATATCCGGTATTTTACCTGTTTTATTTTAAGATATTTAATGTAAACTAGACGATATGCAGGTGATGTGTAACTTTGCTCATGACGGTTCATTCTTATTCATTGATGCTTATAAGTTGCGCTACTTATTTTATCACTAATTTTATAATTCATTTAACTTTGCACCATACTGAAAACAGTTGTGATTTTATTATCCATATGAGCAGTTCCAAGCAAAGAAAAGAGGGACATGGATGAAAAACCAATGCATTTGAGCTTCTATATATAAAATATGTGTAATTTTACAAAGTTGGTAAGTTTTACTCTATGTACGGAAAACACATGTATACTAGCAATCTTGGTCATTTACGAATTGGCATAAATTAGCATAAAATTATTATGAATTAACATCATCCCGCGACGCAAAAATTATTTGGTTATACATCTTTTTTAAAGACTTAAATTAACCGTTTCTAGCCAAGTTAGAGCAGCGTAGCCCATCGGATAAGGCATTAGTATTTGACTCTGGTGCAAGAGGTCTCCGGTTCAGCATCCGGTGGAGGCAAATATCACAAATTATTATCCGTTGAACCACTCTCATCATTATTGCATTTGAATTGTGAAATATATGTAGTGAATGACAACGACCTTGCAGCCAAAAAGCAAAACAAAACAAACAAACTATAGTTTGTCAATATGCAAAGGTTTGCAATGAGACGTTTTAATCACTTGCATAATATTTTTCCTCAACCACAACCCTCGAAGCAAAATATATCCATATGCATAATGGGCAAAAACATGTACAGCATTTTTAAATTATTCCGCGACACACACTTTGAATATGCAAATTAGGAAGATTTAATCAGCGGATTTTGTAAATTTTTTGCTTTCTCAGATTGGTCATATCAGAAATCCAAAATATTTCAATATTTTTGTTCCCAATCATATCATAGCATTAATTTTCAGTGATGTATTTTGCTTTCGCTCGGGAAGAAATTCACATGGACGCCTTTTGCATCCTTCCGCGATGCTTGGAATGCCCCACATTTCAAATCGAAAGATGCATTCGTTTCATACCGTTTTTCTTCAAGTGGTGCTACGCAAATGATAAGAACCTTAAATTATTTATAGCATTTATTCGTATTATTTTTTGATATATTTTAGACAAAATAATTTATAAAAATCGATTTATAACAAATCTAATTATTCATGTTTACAAAATACATAGCTTCGTTTAATGCCAAAAAAACCCCACCGGTGCAGACAATTAATTTGAACAGACTTTCTAGTTCATTAATCGGGAGTAATGTGAATGTGAACCCAAGACAAGACGATACAGGACAATGCTCCCTTCTATAAGGCCAGATTTGAGGTCCTGTGTGGGGTAGAAGGGATCATCTAATATTTCATTTGAATGAAAATCGCGGTTTGATATAGGATACATACTCGATATGAAGGCCACTGGACTAGAGTTCAAGTTACACATATCAGTCTGATGATTTAGATGAGTTCGTGTCCGATAAGTTAAGTGTGTAGGGTAAGCAAAGCTCATCTTATTAAGCTTGTCTACCTTTGATACGTTTTCCTTTTTGGTATCGCTTCTACATAATTGTATGTAATTGGTATAGAATTAACAAATGATTAAAGAGGAGAGTTGTTGAGATTATCCTCTTGAATCTGGTTGTGCTGTCTACTGAAGATAGCACATCTGACCATGCGACAGTATTTACATACAGTTACGGTAGGACAGACACAAGCAGGAAGCAAAGTTTAAAAAAAAGGCAAATAAAGAGAAATTATAGGAAAAGGGGAAAAACGAAAGATAATTTTGAATGAATCTAGGAAGGATGACACAAAAAGGCTTGACCGGCTGAATATCAATAACTTTATAGTATGACACATACTGTGTCATTGGTTCGTTTAATGCCAAAAAAAAACCCACCGGTGCAGACAATTAATTTGAACAGACTTTCTAGTTCATTAATCGGGAGTAATGTGAATGTGAACCCAAGACAAGACGACACAGGACAATGATCCCTTCTATAAGGCCAGATTTGAGGTCCTGTGTGGGGTAGAAGGGATCATCTAATATTTCATTTGAATGAAAATCGCGGTTTGATATAGGATACATACTCGATATGAAGGCCACTGGACTAGAGTTCAAGTTACACATATCAGTCTGATGATTTAGATGAGTTCGTGTCCGATAAGTTAAGTGTGTAGGGTAAGCAAAGCTCATCTTATTAAGCTTGTCTACCTTTGATACGTTTTCCTTTTTGGTATCGCTTCTACATAATTGTATGTAATTGGTATAGAATTAACAAATGATTAAAGAGGAGAGTTGTTGAGATTATCCTCTTAAATCTGGTTGCTGTCTACTGAAGATAGCACATCTGACCATGCGACAGTATTTACATACAGTTACGGTAGGACAGACACAAGCAGGAAGCAAAGTTTAAAAAAAAGGCAAATAAAGAGAAATTATAGGAAAAGGGGAAAACCGAAAGATAATTTTGAATGAATCTAGGAAGGATGACACAAAAAGGCTTGACCGGCTGAATATCAATAACTTTATAGTATGACACATACTGTGTCATTGGTTCGTTTAATGCCAAAAAAAACAACCCACCGGTGCAGACAATTAATTTGAACAGACTTTCTAGTTCATTAATCGGGAGTAATGTGAATGTGAACCCAAGACAAGACGACACAGGACAATGCTCCCTTCTATAAGGCCAGATTTGGGGTCCAGTGTGAGGTAGAAGGGATCATCTAATATTTCATTTGAATGAAAATCGCGGTTTGATATAGGATACATACTCGATATGAAGGCCACTGGACTAGAGTTCAAGTTACACATATCAGTCTGATGATTTAGATGAGTTCGTGTCCGATAAGTTAAGTGTGTAGGGTAAGCAAAGCTCATCTTATTAAGCTTGTCTACCTTTGATACGTTTTCCTTTTTGGTATCGCTTCTACATAATTATATGTAATTGGTATAGAATTAACAAATGATTAAAGAGGAGAGTTGTTGAGATTATCCTCTTGAATCTGGTTGTGCTGTCTACTGAAGATAGCACATCTGACCATGCGACAGTATTTACATACAGTTACGGTATAACACCGGAAGGACAGACACAAGCAGGAAGCAAAGTTTAAAAAAAAAAGATAAATAAAGAGAAAGTATAGGAAAAAGGGAAAAACGAAAGATAATTTTGAATGAATCTAGGAAGGATGACAAGAAAAGGATTGAGCGGCTGAATATCAATATTTGTATAGTATGACACATGCTGTGTCATTGGTATCCATCAATTCCTATTGACTGTCAGAGTAAATGTAAAATAAGATTTATTTAATTTGTAGATTAATGTTATACATTCTGTAAATTCTGATAATTTCACTAGGATGTGAAGCAGGCTTTACTGTAAACATAAAAACTCACGGGCATCGTTCATATTGTTACAACTCATATAGGCGCCGGAAGCTTTTGAAATAGAAAAATTTTACATGGATTTTACCTTAACATGATTAATTTGAAGGTAAAAATATGAATTTGACCTTAACATTATGAATTTTACCTTAAAACTATGAATTTTACCCTAAAATCATGAATTTTACCTTAAAATACGAATTTACCTTACACTATGAATTGAACAATTGCATCTGAATTGCTATAATTATGAGTAAATCGGTCGTGTTTGGTTGCACTGTTTGTATTTGTTTTTGGGTGGTGGGTAGGTGGGATAGGCTATGTATAACAGTATAATTATTTATCACAGAATAGTAGTTATTCTTGTGATTTTTGGCATCAATTACATGCAAATGGTCATATATTAAAAATAATTAAAATTAGATACTAAAAAAAACTCATGCAACACCAAATGGATACGTAGGCAAACCAACGAAAACAACGGACAGAAACCCTTTGCCAGCTGAGATGCGATTGAATCCTACTACCATGACTACTATTTAAAAAAAATAGTAATAGTATTAAAATAACAAGAGCTAGAGATGTAAGATTTTTGTGGTAGAGTATAAATGATTACTCTTCACGTTAGCCTGTTTCAAGATAACAACATCAACAAAATAAGAACACAATTATATTTTCATGATCGGGTTCAAATTACCTATCGTGGTAGTAAGACTTAATTAATATAAATGTCTACTGATGCATGACGGTTAATCTGAAAAGTGTCTTCAGCTGCAATTTCCGAGTTGTTCGGTTAAGAAATACTAATATTGGCACTGACCACAAATAGAATTATTTAATTTTTGTAACTAACCTGTTCGTAAGAAAATTTGATTGTGCGCCCTCTAAAGTTGTCCAACGTTAGACATAGTTGTGATTTCTTGAATAGTTTTCAGTGCTTTGCTTTGTATTGTGCTTCAAACATATGCATTTTTGATGTATACACAGCAGACAAGTGTTCAAGAGGAAAATCTTCGGATGGCGATTTCATGATTAAGCCCAAGAATCATATCAAGTTCTTTGACTTTATCCACGCCTTTGAGGGTTAATGATTTTGTTTGTCATACTACAGATTCCTAGATAAAATGTTCCTAAAGAAGACGATAAAAAAAAAAAAAAAACCGCGTCCGATGTGTTCAAAATCTGTTAGATTTGAACACATCGGACGCGTTCTGAGACGTTCAGATTTGTTCAGATTAAAATTTGAACATCTCCAGATCTTGCGGCATAACATTGAGACCATCGATGAAGTAATCGAGAGTCCAACGGGTCAAGCTGAACTTCCTCTACTGATTTGGTCAAAAGTTTTCAGATTTCCAACTTCAGAATGAATCTATTTTGTGGTGCAAAATATTATGCTACCACTGCCATCCGGCTCCCTCGTCTTCTTAGTCCTCCTCCTCCTCCTTCTCTTCCTCTTTCCTAACCTTACCAGGGGCGTACGGGGACCATCGAGCCAGAAGGGCCAAAATGTCTAAATCGTCCCGCGGCCCGCTGACAACCCCTATTAAAAAATGGTTTTACCAATGCCCGCGAGTGCCACTGGGACAAAATACTTGCGCAAAATAAATTTTGATGCTAAAATGGACCAACATACACATAACAACTTTAGTTAATCATTCCCGGCATTTTATTTCCTCCTTGCACTCGGTCGGTACTCTTCTGCCTCTTATTCTTTTAAGGGGGTACTACACCCCTGTCCAATTTTGTGCCTATTTTTGCATTTTTCTCAAAAATTATAGCGCATTGCTGACAAGTAAGACATGTATATTATAGGGGCAAGGACTACAACTACTGCACTGGATATTTTCGGCACAGACAGCAGGTGTGGAGTTGCAGTCAAAAATGAGGGAAAACCAGTATTTGATCAATAAATCAATAACTACTTGCCTTGAGTTGCTGAATTTTCAGAGCAATATCTGTAGTCCTTGCCCCTACAACATGCATATCTTAATTGTCACCAATGCGCTATAATTTTTGAGAAAAATGCAAAAATAGGCACAAAATTGGCCAAGGGTGTAGTACCCCCTTAAGGAGAACCTTAAACGTTTCTCCTACTCATTCGCTCCTGTTACTGATACTGCTGTAAAAGACTTTGCTAGAACTGAAACTTTTATTTTGCTTTTGTTCATATTCACTCAACGGATTTGACCGTTGTGCATTATTGTCCTTAACAATTAAATTCATTATAAGATCTGCGGTATCTAACATTTCTGCACAATGAGTCGTGACAAGATATTTACACTTTCTATTTTTGAATGAAATGAAAGTTTGGATTATTGATGACAAATTTGTTGGTTCAAGTGGCATTTTCCCAGTTTGGGTAAATAGCATTGCAAATTTGGCAGCTAAAATAACAAAAAGTATTTGACACAAAAGACAATGCATATTTGATACCTTGACAAAACTAGTGTGCTGGAACTTACACGTATCATGCCCATATCACAAGTGACCATATCTTAATATGGTCACTTGTGTGCATGTGATATACCAAATATACCTATATACCTATATTATGTTTTGATGAATCGGAGCACTACCTCCATGATCCAAGTGTGTGAAAATATTGGATCCAAAACACAATAATGATAAAATTGGATGCTTTTTTTATCGGTATCGCTATATGAATTTAAAAATATTGGACTCGACTTCGCCTCGTCACTACGCTCGTCCAATATTTTAAAACTCATAGCTCGAGCAATTAATATGGGCTCAATCGATCTAATTTTATATCAAAAGTGTTTGATTGGTGTGTGAATTTCGGTTGTGGGGTGGGGGTGTGTATGTTTGTCTATTTTGTGTGCTATTTTGCTAGCTACCTGTTCGCTTGTATATTCCCGTGTATATTATGTAAACATCTAAAAAAAGTAACTAACCCCCTTAAATAATGGCCATTATTAAAAAACGGGCGATTGTATTACAAATTTGTCAAAATCGTTGGAAGCAGAATTTATTTCTGCACATTTTGACACCTCATTTGTAGCATACAGCGTACATTTAAATCAATGTAACCCAAGATTTGAAAGTTGCAGTAAATTCTATTGACTTGTATTCAGTATAATGGAAGGAAATCTGTGTAATGATATCTGAATGTTTTTGTATTGTTGTAAGTGCAACTTTCAAATCTGGACCTCACTACATTAAATTGACCGGTGTTTTATTGTTTTCTGGGCTATCGTATCAAATGAGGTGTCCAAATGCGCAAAAATATATTCTGCTTCCAACGCATTTTGCAAATTTGTAATACAATAGCCCGTTTTTGAATAATGGCTATTATTTAAGGAGGGTTAGTTACTTTTTTGAGATGTTTATGTATATGTATATGTGGGGGAGTGTGGATGTGTCTCTGTCTATGCCTCTCCACCTGAGTGCCTGTCAACCTTGTGATAATTAAACATGAACATCGAGTATCATTCAAATGTTAACATGGTTAATGAAGCTTCATTGTCCTGGATAAATAAAGCGATCAAAATATCATGGCCATGATACTGATGTAACCTCTGTAATAAACCACAAGACCCATGTCCATGATATCAGTTAAAAGTAATGGATACACCAAGGTTTTAGATTGGTGATATAGTTTTCTCTTTCGTCAACATATCTGCAGAATATCAATTAAGCATAAATTTATAATGAACGGAGGATACGAATTAATTATGCAAAAAGTTCATAGCCTTGACGTGATAATTAATTAGAAAGATGATACTATTTCAAACATAGCTGTGAATATTGGAAAATGCGCTGTGAAAAATCAAATTGATTTCATTTCGTCTATTCGTCATGATTTCCTTTAAACCTCTCATACCGTGCATGTTTTCTGTCAAATATAACCGTTAGTCATTTATGATTCTATTAAAGGCGGCCCGTATAGGAAAACAAATTATGAACATTCTCTCTAAGTAGGTTCCGATAATTATGATTTATTGTGTTGACTATATTTTTTCTTTGAATATTCTCACTACTGACTGTGACACCTTTGTGTTTTCTATTTGTTATTGTTGCTATGCTGAAGTATTGTTGTTTCCACTTTTGAGAATGATGCTAGTTGGGCCTATGACAGATACTACTTTGGTTTATTTACGGCATGTAATGCACTCCATCGCTCTCTGTTGTTTACCTTCATTTCGCTTCACAGAATATGCCACTCAGATTGCCCTGTTCTGAAACAGAGACGGTGTCTGAAAGTGAGTAGTACAATTGCGAGTAGTTGAATCGAGAACTGCTTGAAAAGTTTGGTCTGACAAATATCACGTTTATCGTCTCCTGCCTAATGTCCTTGATACAAAAATATTGCACTCGTCTTCGACTCGTGCAATATATAGGCTATTCTTGCAACGCACTACTCGAAGCCATTCAATAGGCCTATTATATGATTATGGTACAATTACAAACAAATCAGAGCCCTCTTCTTCATCAACCACTGAATGCTGCGGACAGTGGAATGCTGATCACCTAGTTCGGTTTAAACATCGATTATGTTCATGCATATAACCAGTAGGAACAGATTTTGCGACGGGAGTCCATAGCTTTCGACTCTTAATGCAGCTCTGACTTCTGCAATCCTGACATGCATGAAGTGAGAACCATATATGACGCTTGCAATCCAACGGCGCACCTGTTGCAACCTTGTTACTTGTAGAGACACATCATTGTGGAACAATAATTAATTCATCATCGCATTCCTAACTGATATTATTTATTTCTATATTAAATTAGTTGTATTTACTTAGTTTTAATCGTTATCATTAGACATATCCATGGTCACTGTCCCTGGGTCATTGTCATGTTAGCCATGTAACTGTCAAAATACAGTAATACTAGCAGAGATATCGATTCTCAAGCTGCATTGGCAAAACCAAGAATGAAATCAAGCCAAGACTTATTTGGTGCGGTTATATTTAATTTAAGTGATTTTGTGTAGTTGAACTCTAGTCCAAGCCCTTACTCTAATTAATCCTACCAACCAATTCACTGTAATCCTAACCATATAACACCAGACCCTGGTTGGATTTCATTATTAGTGTCACTAATATTATATATATGCAGGGCATATTACCAAACCGGTTTTTCAATCATGGGCAACATCAATGTATAAAATAATTAGTATTACCCTTATCAAAAATTTACCAAACAATGCAGCAACAACAACCAAATAATAAAGTTACTTTAATATCATTTCCATTTGGAGGAATGAAAATGACATTAATTAAGTCATACTCCCAATTTCAATCCTCACTTTTCAACCCGAGTTGCCCATTTTTATTTTAAACCGGTGCTCTTTCTTTGAGGGATACTATTAATTGCCGCATTCATATCTCTTTTGTTTCTAACAATAAACATACAACCGGCGAAATCACACAGAACAACGGGCGATTTTCTGCACAAAGGCTGTGTCATCTTAACCCCAACTCGAAAACACAAGCTCCAGTTTTGTAAAGTTTTCTTTTCTTACGCTGGACTTAGCAGCTAGCCAGGCTGAAACTGATTCCCGAAGAAAACAGGAAATACCTACCGTTCACCTTTTCACTCAGTGGATTGTACCAACATTTATACCTCTGTTTACGGAATGAAGTTACTAAACATTTTGTGGTGTATGCATTACAACATTTGCTCGACACCTTTGGAACGCGGCTAAAAACAATTTGATATCCGTCCTCACGCATACAGGTTAAACGTTTGTTATGGTTTGTTTTTATGTTTGCCTGTCTTCCCTTCCTGAAGTTTCTTAACATGTCGAATTACAATTTGGCTTCGGCAAAAGCACATTAAAAGATAACCGAAGTCACCATGTTGAGTACCTCCCTCCAACCAAATACACGTGTATATCCTATTTATCTAGCTGTGGTAAATTGGACAATCAAAACCACATAAGCTCAATGAAAGTTAATTATGAATGAATATTACAGATCAACTAGCTGAGATAACAAAGGATTTAATGGGCTAAAACTCTGATTAAACACAGCAATCAGCACCTTCTAGAGTGTTCTGACTGACATGCTGAGCACATGCTCAAATGTCTTACTCTCATTATTGAGATGTGAACATCTTTAAGATACATACCTACATGAAGTACATTATCCGGTTGCTTAATGCAATTAACTTCTTATCCTTCATTGTCATGAGCTTCTTCAAGGTAGAAAGTATGCTTACGCTTTCAGATTTTTTGTTTGTTTGTGTGTGAACTTCAGCATGGTGTGAACATCTTTAAGACGTGCATCACAAGTATGTGTTTTTGAGCTCATGATGTGTTTCAACATGGTCATCAGTGTCTTCAAGGTATTCAATAGGGTCATCAACTTCTTCAAGGTACTCATCATGGTCATCAGCTTCTTCAATACTCAACATGATTATCAGCTTCTTCGAAGTACTCAACATGGTCATCATCTTCTTCAAGGTACTCAACATGGCCACCAGCTTCTTCAAAGTACTCAACATGGCCATCAGCTTCTCAGTACTCATCTTCAAAGTACTCAGCAAAATCATGGTCACCAGCTTCTTCAAGACTCGACATGGTTACCAGCTTCTTCAAGGTACTCAACATGGTCATCAGCTTCTATAAGGTGCTCAATATGGTCCTCAGCTTCTTCAAGGTACTCAATATGGTAATCAGTTTCTTCAAGGTAATCAACATGGTCATCAGCCTATTCAAGGTACTCAACATTGTAATCAGCTTCTTCAAGACTCAACATGGTCATCAGCTTTTTCAAGGTACTCAACATGGTCACCAGCTTTTTCAAGGTACTCAACAAGGTAATCAGCATCCTCAAGGTACTCAACAAGGTCATCAGCTTCTTCAAGGTAAAGTCATCAGCCTATTCAAGGTACTCAACATGCAGGTCACCAGCTTCTTCAAAGTAATCATCAAGGTAATCAGCATCTTCAAGGTACTCAACAAGGTCATCAGCTTCTTCGAGGTACTCAACATGGTCATCGGCTTCTTTAAGGTACTCAACAAGAAAATCACCAGCTTCTTCAAGGTAATTAACATGGTCATCAGCTTCTTCAAGGTAGTCAACAAGGTCATCATCCTATTCAAGGTACTTAACATGGTCACCAGGTTCTGCAAGGTATTCAACATAGTCACCAGCTTCTTCCAGATATTCAACAGGGTCACCAGCTTCTTCAAGGTACTCAACATGGTCACCAGCTACTTCATGGTACGCAACATGGTCATCAGCTTCTTCAAGACTCAACATGGTCGGCTTCTTTGAGGTACTCAACACGGTCATCAGCTTTTTTAAGGTACTCAACATGGTCAACAGCTTTTTCAAGGTACTCAACATGGTCACCAGCTTTTTCAAGGTACTCAACAAAATTAGCAGCTTCTTCACGGTATAGTCATCAGCCTATTCAAGGTACTCAGCATGCAGGTCGCCAGCTTCTTGAAGGTACTCAACATGGTCATCAGCTTCGTCAAGGTACTTACACGGTTATACTCAACATGGTTCTAGTTTTTGGTTTCAGGGCCCAACTAGCTAAATTTAACCTTTCTACTGTGCAAATCACTGGTGTCAACATTCCTGTTCAGTCTAAGCCTGTCAGAAACCTTGAGGCCAAGCATGTTTGATCATGGTAACCACGAGTGCTCAAGTTGCTACCATTTCCAAAGCTGCCAACTACCAACTCATTAATATTGGACGTGCCCGCCAAATGCTTTCCACCGAGGCCACTAAACTCGCTGTCCATACCCTTGTTACATCTCGGCTTGACTACTGTAACAATTTACTAATTGGTATAAGTGGCACGCTCCTAAAGCATCTTCAGATCATTCAACGCACCACGGCTCGCCTTGTTACCAGAAAGCGTAAATATGATCCCATCACCTCCGACCTTATCGACTTGCATTGGCTTTTCGTCAGACTACGTATATTGACTTTCTCGTTCTGATCCGCCAGCAAACCACTGAATACATGCCTGTCATGCTTCAAGTGCGTTCCAGACGGCGCCGTTCTACATCTTCTTCCCACCTCAATTTGTTGAACTTCGCACTCAACACTCAACTCTTACCGACCGGTCATTTTCATGCCACGCTCCTCGCATTTGGAGCCAACTGCCAAATCACATCAAACTTGCTGGGTCTTTGGATATATTCAAAAAACTGTTGAAACATCACCTTTTCATAATTGCTTTAAAATTATATCCAAAACTGGACCGGCGTTTGACCGCCGGTTCCGTCCGATTCCGTCCGGTTTTCGTTGTTCAGAACATTACGGACAGCGCAGGCGGTCAACCGCCAGTCGAGTTTCATTTAACTTACAACCAATGACAGTTTTGATTTTCATTTGATGTCGTCTGTATTACAGGTATCACCTTCATCGTATAATCATTGTTTATTCTTTGCTTTTTGTGCCTCGTTCATATCATCTTAGTGCAATTTCTTTTAGGTTTTTGGCGCTCTATAAATGTCGGCGATTGATTGATTGATCAGCTTCTTCAAGACTCAACCTTGGTCACCCGCTTCGTCAAGGTACTCACCATGGTCACCAGCTTCTTCAAGGTACTCAACAGTGTCATTTGCAGCTTCTGCAAGGTATTGAGCATGGTCAACAGCTTCTTCAAGGTACTGAACAGGATCATCGGCTTCGTCAAGGTACTCAAGAAGGTCAGCAGCTTCTTCAAGATACTCACCAGCTTCGTCAAGGTACTATACATGATCATCAGCTTCATCAAGGTACTCAACATGGCCATCCGCTTCTTCAAGGTAGTCAATAGGATAATCAGCTTCTTCAAGGTAGTCAATATGGTCATCAGCTTATTCAGGGTACTCAACATGGTCATCAGCTTCTTCAAGATACTCAACATGGTCACCAGCTTCTTCTAGGTAGTCAATAGGGTCATCAGCTTCTTCAAGGTCAACAGTATCATTCACAGCTTCTACAAGGTACTGAACGATCATTGTCTTCATCAAGGTACTCAATAAGGTCACCAGCTTCTTCAAGATACTCACCATGGTCATCAGCTTCGTCAAGGTACTATTCATGATCATAAGCTTCGTCGAGGTACGTAGCACGGTCATCAGCTTCTTCAAGGTACATGTAGTCATTATGGTCATCAGCCTGTTCAGGGTACTCAACATGGTCATCAGCTTCTTCAAGATACTCAACATGGTCATCAGCTTCTTCAAGGTAGTCAATATAAGGTCATCAGCTTCAGTATTATTCGCAGCTTCTGCAAGGTATTGAAGATGGTCATCAGCTTCTTCAAGGTACTGAATAGGGTCGTCGGCTTCTTCAAGGTATTCAACATGGTCATTCTCAGCCTTACACAACTAAACATGGTCATCAGCTTTATCAGGTATTCAACAGTGTCATCAGCTTTTTGAAGGTACTCAACATTTATTTATTTATTTATTTTATTTTATTTATGCAAGGTATTGAACATGGCCATCAACAGTGTCATCAGCTACTCCAAGGTACTTAATAGGGTCATCAGCTTCTTCAAGGTGCTCAACCAGTGCAAGGTATTGAACATGGCCATTAGGGTGATTCACAAAAAATGAAATTGGTATTTTTCAACGGGACACCCCCTCATTTTGTTCATTTTGATAATAAAATCATACCTGCAAAACATGAAAAAATTCAAAAAAGTTTAGGGGTGCTACCGGTCAATGAACTTTTGTACACAAAGTCAATGGGATTTATGAGCCATTTTCTTTACAACACAAAAAAGCCATGTTAATTTTCCCTGATTGTGCCAAAAATATTTGATCATAGTGTGAGTATTGTCCTTAAAATAAATGCTAAAGAAAATTGTAAAAATGTTAACCCGCTTTCCAGAAAATTGCATTTTTGTGAAAACTGTTACATTTGGGGCAAGGCAGTTGCTGGAACAGCCAAAATATTATGGTACTTGGCTAATATAAAGTTGTGTTTATGGGGTGTAGGAAGTTGTGTATTTGTATGTGTTTTTGATGTGTCAAAATGATTGAAATGTATGTAGGTTTGTAACTGTAAATTATGTTATTCAAGTGTTGAATGTGTGTAGGTTTGTAATTTTATGTAAGTGTAGTGTAATGTTTAATGTGTAATCCAGTAGTAAATGTGTCTTAGCCACTCTAGCTCTTGTCACAAGTACCTTGCACAAGGTGTAGTTTTGAACTGGCCACTATCCAATGTTGTGACCCCAATTTATATACATTTCTTTTCAACCATGGTGAATCTAATCCTTCCTGTGGTCATTCAATTCAAACAATACAAATCTTCATCAGGTATGGCCATAATGACCACCCCTGATACAGATGTATGGATTTTGATAGTTACTATTACATAAGATTTCAAAAGCTGGTATCACCATTGGGGTAAATTAATATGTGAAGAATTTTATTCTTTTTTTTTTATCAACAGTTCAGTTCAATAAGGTATAAATTTGGGGTGCCTGGTGGGATTCCAGGGGATATCCCAGGGTATTCTTTTCTTGAGCTACACTCCCTCTGTCACTTTTGAAACATTTTTATTATTACAGTCAACTATGAACTTTAATTTGGTAAAAACCCATGTTTTCACAAAGTTAGGTATATCATTGAACATTTACTTCAGTTTTGCAAGCCTGGTAGACTTTTTAGGCCCTGAAATAAGCGTTTGAAATTTTTGACAAAAAATCCCATTGACTTTGTGTACAAAAGTTCATTGACCGGTAGCACCCCCTAAACTTTTTTGAATTTTTTCATATTTTGCAGGTATGATTTTATTATCAAAATGAACAAAATGAGGGGGTGTCCCGTTGAAAAATACCAATTTCATTTTTTGTGAATCACCCTAATGGCCATCAGCTTCTTGAAGGTACTCAAAAAGATCATTTGCAGCTTCTTAAAGGTACTCAACATGATCATCAGCTTATTCGAGGTACTCAATAGGGTCATTAGCTTCTGCAAAGTACTAAAGGTTCTCAACTGTGACTATTTTGTTCTAACATTTCAATTCATGGTTACTCTGCATCTCTACCTGCATTGCACCGTCCTCACAACTTTAAGTTTAATCTTGCAAGAAACACAAGACAGAAGACAGGGCCCATTATTATGGAACTCAACTGATGTTAATTTAAAGAACGCCAAATCCCAATAAAAGTAATTCTATTACCCCCACAACCCATTATTCAAAATCCCGCACTGTGATTTGTTGAAACGCGTCACGTGACAGACCATTAATTAGCGATAAAGAGTCAGGGGCAACGAACTTTATGTTCTTCTATCATCACAGCGCACAGCAGAGCGCACAGCACACCTGCTTATGTAGTGGAGAATTGAATGTCAGGGGTGTGTTATTGTATGTGCATACCTGCTTATAGGGGAGAATGGAATGTTAGGTTGTGTTATTGGAATGTGCATAACGCTTTGGCTACGCGTATGCGCTCCACCTTGAGGTTAACAACTTGGAAATATTTGGGCAAAAAATTTGATATTTTCTCTTTAAATCACACTATTTTGTGGTAATAGAATAGAAATAAAGGGTGCAGCATTATCCTTTACACGCAAATAATGTGTCCTCGGCAGTAAAAACGTTTAAATAATGGGTTCGGCTGCTCGGACACATTATTTTCGTGTAAAGGATCATGCATTACCCTTTATTTCTTAAATAAGTTGCATCTGTTAGCATCTTACGCCTAATTTCATAAATTTTATCAGCAAGTTTTCTCAAACTTCCGTGTAGTATATCAGTCGAATTTTATACTTATTATGTTAATAATGCAATAATTGTGCCAACATCAGTGTTTGTCTGTCTGCACCTGTCTCGTCAGTCCTTTGTCTTGCACCACACCTTGTCTCATCTTCCTCGTTTGTTAGCTTGTCCCATAATCTCTTGCTTTCAGGGTGACCAATTCTTTTCGAGCTTTGCTCCTTTTGGTTTACCCGCCATGTAATTACCTTTTTCTCCTTCATTGTATTTTTATAAACACATGGTGAAATAAATGAAACTGAAACTGCAATGAAACTCAATAGTGTCATTCGCAGCTTCTGCAAGGTATTGAACATGGTCAACAGCTTCTTCAAAGTCAGGTTATCGGCTTCTTCAAGGTACTCAACAGTGCCATTCACAGCTTCTGCAAGGCATTGAACATGATCAACAGCTTCTTCAAAGTACTGAACAGGGTTATCGGCTTCTTCAAGGTACTCAACAGTGTCATTCACAGCTTCTGCAAGGCATTTAACATGATCAACAGCTTCTTCAAAGTACTGAACAGGGTTATCGGCTTCTTCAAGGTACTCAACAGTGTCATTCACAGCTTCTGCAAGGCATTGAACATGATCAACAGCTTCTTCAAAGTACTGGACAGGGTTATCGGCTTCTTCAAGGTACTCAACAGTGTCATTCACAGCTTCTGCAAGGCATTTAACATGATCAACAGCTTCTTCAAAGTACTGAACAGGGTTATCGGCTTCTTCAAGGTACTCAACAGTGTCATTCACAGCTTCTGCAAGGCATTTAACATGATCAACAGCTTCTTCAAAGTACTGAACAGGGTTATCGGCTTCTTCAAGGTACTCAACAGTGTCATTCACAGCTTCTGCAAGGCATTGAACATGATCAACAGCTTCTTCAAAGTACTGGACAGGGTTATCGGCTTCTTCAAGGTACTCAACAGTGTCATTCACAGCTTCTGCAAGGCATTGAACATGATCAACAGCTTCTTCAAAGTACTGGCCAGGGTTATCGGCTTCTTCAAGGTACTCAACAGTGTCATTCACAGCTTCTGCAAGGCATTTAACATGATCAACAGCTTCTTCAAAGTACTGAACAGGGTTATCGGCTTCTTCAAGGTACTCAACAGTGTCATTCACAGCTTCTGCAAGGCATTTAACATGATCAACAGCTTCTTCAAAGTACTGGACAGGGTTATCGGCTTCTTCAAGGTACTCAACAGTGTCATTCACAGCTTCTGCAAGGCATTTAACATGATCAACAGCTTCTTCAAAGTACTGGACAGGGTTATCGGCTTCTTCAAGGTACTCAACAGTGTCATTCACAGCTTCTGCAAGGCATTGAACATGATCAACAGCTTCTTCAAAGTACTGGACAGGGTTATCGGCTTCTTCAAGGTACTCAACAGTGTCATTCACAGCTTCTGCAAGGCATTGAACATGATCAACAGCTTCTTCAAAGTACTGAACAGGGTTATCGGCTTCTTCAAGGTACTCAACAGTGTCATTCACAGCTTCTGCAAGGCATTTAACATGATCAACAGCTTCTTCAAAGTACTGAACAGGGTTATCGGCTTCTTCAAGGTACTCAACAGTGTCATTCACAGCTTCTGCAAGGCATTGAACATGATCAACAGCTTCTTCAAAGTACTGAACAGGGTTATCGGCTTCTTCAAGGTACTCAACAGTGTCATTCACAGCTTCTGCAAGGTATTGAACATGATCAACAGCTTCTTCAAAGTACTGGACAGGGTTGTCGGCTTCTTCAAGGTACTCAACAGTGTCATTCACAGCTTCTGCAAGGCATTGAACATGATCAACAGCTTCTTCAAAGTACTGGACAGGGTTATCGGCTTCTTCAAGGTACTCAACAGTGTCATTCACAGCTTCTGCAAGGCATTTAACATGATCAACAGCTTCTTCAAAGTACTGAACAGGGTTATCGGCTTCTTCAAGGTACTCAACAGTGTCATTCACAGCTTCTGCAAGGCATTGAACATGATCAACAGCTTCTTCAAAGTACTGAACAGGGTTATCGGCTTCTTCAAGGTACTCAACAGTGTCATTCACAGCTTCTGCAAGGCATTGAACATGATCAACAGCTTCTTCAAAGTACTGAACAGGGTTATCGGCTTCTTCAAGGTACTCAACAGTGTCATTCACAGCTTCTGCAAGGCATTTAACATGATCAACAGCTTCTTCAAAATACTGAACAGGGTTATCGGCTTCTTCAAGGTACTCAACAGTGTCATTCACAGCTTCTGCAAGGCATTGAACATGATCAACAGCTTCTTCAAATTACTGTACAGGGTTATCGACTTCTTAAAGGTATTCAACATGGCCATCAGCTTCTTCAAGGTACTCAACATGGTCATTCGCAGCTTCTTAACCCTAGAACTACTGAACCATATTTTGTTTTGTAACACCAACCCCCAACCACAACCCCCCCCTGGTCATCTTTGATTACCGGTCCTACCCCCGGGTAAGGTGTTGGGGTAAAAATTTTCACTAAAATGAGTGTAAAGGATGGATCTACGATTAGCTTAGATCATTTGGGCGTAAACGCGTGCTTTTTTTTTTAATGACGGATAAAAAATGTTAGGGGTGGTCATCAGCTTATTCAAGGTACTTAAAAGGGTAGTCAGTAGTTCAAGGTACTCATCAGTGTCGATTCGCAGTTTCTTCAAGGTATCCATCATGGTCATCTGCGTTTTCAAGGTACTCAACAGTGTCATCGGCGTCTTCAATTATACTCAATAGGGCCATTAGCTTCTTGAAGGTACTAAAGGTACTCAACAGTGTCATCAGCGTCTTCAAGGTGTTCAATAGTAGTGTCATCAGCTTCTTCATGGTACTCAATATGGTTATTCTCAGCCTTTTCAAGGTAATCAACATGATCATCAGCATCTTCTAAGGTATTCAACATGTTCATCAGCTTCTTCAATGTACTCACCAAGGTCATCAGCTTCTACAAGGTCATCACCTTTTTCAAGGTACGCAACCTAGACATTTGCAGCTTCTTCAAGGTATACAACATAGTTATCAGCTTCTTTAAGGTACTCACCAAGGTAATCAGCTTCTACAAGGAGGTACTCAATATGGTAATCGGTTTCTTCATGGTACTCAACAGAGTCATTCGCAGCTTCTTCAAGGTAATCTACTAAACTAAACCATGTCTGCTCAACAGTGGTCATCAGTTTTATGGTGCCTAATATGGTTATTCGTAGCTTTAAGGTACTCAACATTGTCATCAACTTCTTCAAGCTACTCATTAGGGGCACCAGCTTCTTCGAGGAGGTACTGACCAGGCTCAACAGCATCCGCATGCAAGATACTCAACATGGTCATCACTGAACTTCTTCAAGGTACTGTGTTGTATGTAGTCTTGTCTTTCAACGACTGACACAATCAATTAATATTCTAGTTATGGATTGATGTAGGACTAAATGTGCAGGATGGTATGACGCGAAAAACAATGTCAATAACTTTATTGTCAAATTCACTTTAGATTTCATGAAATTGGAAGAAATCTTTACACGTCATTGAAGTAAAGCTGTACCTTTAGCAAATTACCCTACTACCTACCCTGTCTTGTAAGCCATTACAAATAAAAGTAGGCCTAGGTCCTCCTTTTTCGTAAACTGTTATGAACTTTTGTTTCATTAATTAGCCAATGTCCTTTTGATGACATTTCAATATTTTAAAATATGTTTCGAAGTAGACCTTCTGTCTGAAATAAATTGGAACCAAAAGGAATATGCAGAGAGAAATGTAGGACGAATGGAATTCTCTTGACGTATCCAGTTAGTTGTACCTAGCACGTCTTGGTCCCTTCATAATTGTTTTGCTTAAACCTGCTTAACAACATCCCATCAGCCTCATTTGTTCAACATTCTTGGCACTTATGGCATCATTTTTAATGACACAGTTCACCATCCTTAGGTAAGCGTTATAAAACAATGGCCTCTTTGAATACTCAGTAATCTTCGAAGATTGAATGAAGTTGTCTCAAAATTGCTTTATATGGAACTGTGCCGTTGTAAATCGGAATATGCAAATCTGATTCTGAAACCTCATGTGAAAATGCACGCAGCAGTATGCATCTGCCGGATGTCCGATATGGGTATCCGTCTGCCAAACATGCACCATATTCAGTATTTAGTTAAATATTTCCAAATGATTTGTTCCAAAGATGAAGAACAGTCTTCCTTGCCACCTGGGCATATTCAAAGCCAGACCGGAATATAATGTCCCCGTAGACCAATTTCATTCTCATTTATTTCGTTAACAACATCTACAAACAAGAGCTGTTCGTTACTCTCATTTACATTAAACAAAAATAAACTTTATGGTATGGCAACTTTTTGACCTTACATTTTATGTTCTCTGAACTGGCTTAATAATTGATAAATGATACATTATAATTCAAATATATTGAGAAAAAGAACAAACTTAGCAGATGAGATCACTTGGTATAGACTCTCCATATAGTTCCTATATCACATCCACGTTGAATGGATCTTTTCAGAGCCACCATTGGACAAAAACGAGGATAATTGTTGTATGTGTCTCTCAAAACAAAAAGTTCAAATTAATGTAGTTCACCTTAAAATTTTCTTAGTTTCGGAGAACATTTTTAAAACACCAAGCTTTGAGAATTACCATGACAAAAACAATTAATACAAGATGTTCTTGGGTCATTTTGATCAGTCGAATACCTCTCTTGAAGCTCCATCGGATTGACAATACTGAATTCACGCAAAACGCCAAAAGAGATCATGTGTTGTGGAACTGACACTTTCTCCATGCAGAGAGTTGTCTTATGGTTTATGGTCTTCTGCAGTGTTTATCTGGAATTTCGTGTGAATCTCTCTGTATATTATTGGCCACCCTTTCAGCTTCGGGTAGTGTGTCATTCTTTGACATCTTCGACATATAACAGTACTGAAAGCCACCAGTATTTAAAATCATGTTTATTGATTTTTATATCCAGCAAATCATTTACCACTTCGGACATTGGAATTGTAAGCCCACTTGTTGATGGCTCTTGATCTGAGAGTATTACTCATTCTGGAATATTTGTGTGCCAGGAGTCTTTCTGTACACTGGTCTGGGTACTGGCCATCCTTTCACCCTCGGGTAGTGAGACATTCATTGTCCTGTAGTGTAGCCAGGGGAAGCTGACTCCCTGTTATAAGTCTTCTTTCCCCCTCTTGTCCACCTGTGAGACGCTGTATGCCCTAATATTTTCGTGGACAAATTTTTCTTTCCACTTTGCCTTTGCTCCCTTCCCTTGGAAACAGTCCTGGCTACAAAACAAACTTAGCAGATGAGATCAAATGGTTGGACTCTCCATAGTTCCTATATCCCATAAACGTCGAATGGATCTTTTCAGAGCCACCATTTTACTAGTGGGAAAAACAAGATAATTGTTGTATGTATCTTTCAAAACAAAAAGTTAAAATTGATATAGTTCACCTAAAAATGCTCTTAGTTTCGAAGAACAGTTTTAAAACACCGAGCTTTGAGAATAACCATGACAAAGACAAGATGTTCTTGGGTCATTTTGATCAGTCGAATATATCTCTTGGATTGACAATACTGAATTCACGCCAAACGCCAAAAGAGATCATGTGTTGTGGAACTGACACTTTCTCCATGCAGAGAGTTGTCTTATGGTTTATGGTCTTCTGCAGTGTTTATCTGGAATTTCGTGTGACAAGAGTCTCTCTGTATATTATTGGCCACCCTTTCAGCTTCGGGTAGTGAGTCATTCTTTGACATCTTCGACATTTAACAGTACTGAAAGCCACCAGTGTTTAAAATCATGTTTACTGATTTTTATATCCAGCAAGTCATTTACCACTTCGGACATTGGAATTGTAAGTCCATTTCTTGATGGCTCTTGATCTGAGAGTATTACTCATTCTGTAATATTTGTGTGCCATGAGTCTCTCTGTACACTGGTTCGGGTACTGGCCATCCTTTCAGCTTCGGGTAGTGAGACATGCATTGTCCTATCGTGTAGCCAGGGGAAGCTGACTCCCTCTTATAAGTCGTCTTTCCCCTCTTGTCCACCTGTGAGACGCTGTATGCCGTAATATTTTCAGGCCTCTTTTGTGCTTTTTAGCCCATTTTTAAAATCGTGGACAAATTTTTCTTTCCACTTTGGCTTTGCTCCCTTCCCTTGGAAACAGTCCTGGCTACAAAACAAACTTAGCAGATAAGATCAAATGGTTGGTCTCTCCATAGTTCCTATATCCCATACACGTCGAAGGAATCTTTTTAGAGCCATCATTTTACCAGTGGACAAAAAACAGGATAATTGTTGTATGTGTCTCTCAAAACAACAAGTTCAAATTAATGTAGTTCACCTTAAAATTAAAACGTTCTTATAGTTTCGGAGTTAAAACACCGATATTTGAGAATAACCATGACAAAAACAAGCTGTTCATGGGTCATTTTGATCAGTCGAATATCTCTCTTGGATTGACAATACTGAATTGACGCCAAACGCCAAAAGAGATCATGTGTTGTGGAACTGACACTTTCTCCATGCAGAGAGTTGTCTTATGGTTTATGGTCTTCTGCAGTGTTTATCTGGAATTTCGTGTGACAAGAGTCTCTCTGTATATTATTGGCCACCCTTTCAGCTTCGGGTAGTGAGTCATTCTTTGACATCTTCGACATTTAACAGTACTGAAAGCCACCAGTGTTTTTAAAAAATCATGTTTATTGATTTTTATATCCAGCAGGTCATTTACCACTTGGGACATTGCAAGTGTAAGTCCACTTTTTGATGGCTCTTGATTTGAGAGTATTACTCTTTCTGGAATATTTGTGTGCTGTACACTGGTCCGGGTACTGGCCATCCTTTCAGCTTCGGGTAGTGAGACATTCATTGTCCACTACAAGCAGGGCTGTGGCCCGGGGAAGCTGCCTCCCTGTTATCTTCTTTCCCTCTCTTGTCCCTCTGTGAGACGCTGTATGCACTAATATTTTCAGGCTTTTTTGTGCTTTTTAGCCCATTTTAACAATTGTGGACAATTTTTTCTTTCTACATTGAAAGTTACCTTTGCTCCCTTCCTGAATCTACAAAACAACACAAAACAACTAGTGTTTAAAATCATATTTACTGAATTTTTTATTCAGCAAGTCATTCAATATTTCTTCTGACATAATGATATGTAAGTGCACCTCTTTTCTTTAATATCCCAATCATATTCTCATTTGTAAAATATCTTACGGTGTACACTAATGAGAAATGATCAACGAAACACAAAAAACAGGACAAGTACCATTATGTGCTTGGGGTACCTTAAAACGAATGGTTCACTTAAAGCTTCTTTGGATATATATATAGATATTTACCCAAAAGAGATTGCTGTGGATACAGGTGATGTCTGATCTCATAGTGTTACTCATTCTGGAATTTCATGTGTCAAGAGTCTTTACTTGCCACTCTTTTAGATTCAGGTAGTTTTCTTTGCCCTCTACAACCAGTACTTCGACGTTTAGCATAACTAAAACAATAAATGCGTATCGTCGGTAAAGAGTGTGTAATGTTCTTTACTTGCCAATTTACTGAAAGATTTTCCCAACTTTAAGAGGCACCACGCATATGCCTATTGTCTGTATCGTAATTGCTATAATATGGCAGTTTTAATTATGAAAGAAGGAAACGTTAAAGAAGTGAAGTAGCCCGTCTGGTCGTGGTTCCACGCTTCCAGCTAAATATCTTTGACAAAATCTAAGTTGACCTAAGCTTGAACGGGTGTTTCAGTACTAAGCCGCCAAAACAAGTATACAACACCATCACTCAAAAGCCTGTTGCCTTTTCCAGGTTCTTGCAATTCTTTCAAAAACAAGTTTTACAAATCCAAAGAGGTCAGAACTATTACAACAAGTAAAAGGAAGTAAATTATGTGGAAATTTTGGATGGAGTTTTGTCTTTAAACGTTCATGGCCTCAGGTGGTGATTAATATGTACGCTTTTGAGATCTTGATTTCACCATGGGTCATATTTGAAATAGTTCAACAACAATTAGCAAAGTTGAAAATTTACTTGTAAATTTACTTTAATAATTCGAACATCATAAATGCTGGTTTTGTAAAGAAGCTTAAGGAATAATCTTCCTTGAAGACATTAAAATATCACGATGTTACGATACCCTATGTGGTTCATCTGTGTGTAAATGTATTATGTGATGTGAAGAATGTGTTACTATTGAGTCAAATCATATTTTCTAAATTAAAATAATCCCAAAATTATTTTGAAATTGGATAATTGTCGCGTATTCAGGAACCTCGCTCCAAGGAAAGTTTATACTTTTGGAGGACAACTTTGCACTTCGGGAAATTAACATTTTTCCAATGAATTGTGAACTATTCGTACCTGATAATACTATGTTAACGATTCCCCCCATTCTTTTTTCCTTTATCCTTATTCCTAATACGATGAATCCATGTAATCATCCGGCGACATCTTCGTCGATTCAGCGTATGTCAAAACCGAAGTATATCATTTAAGCACAACTGACATAATGTGTTACATATTTTGATGCATGTTAAGGGTGCATGACCGAACATATTACTATGGCAATTAGAAGTAAACAGTATACTATTAATGTTGGCGACTGATTCGTGTGTCAATCCAACCGTAACTAACTAAGTTCATAAGTTGCCGTTACACCCAGACGTAAAAGCAAATTAAAAGTACAAGTGAATGATAATGAACTTTTTATAGCTCCCTATAAAACTGTTATTTTCTGTCTTATTCGTGACCGGAAAATACTGTACACATAATATAAATATATCGATACATCATCATTATCACAAAATTGTTGGACCATAACTACTATTCAAAAGATATGTGTTTGGATTTTCTAAACCTTTTGTCAGTAAAATAAAAGTTAAAATCCTTGAAATTTTCAGATCAGGTCAGCAATTTATTGGTAACTGAAGCAATTACAAAACAAATTACACCAAACCGTTTACAAAGATATTGTTGGTGACAAAAGTGCATAATTCAGCAACCTGAGGTACCATATAACTGGCTAATTTCAATGCATTCCTATCAAACAATATCTTGTCGAATATTTTTGACCTATAAAAAAGTACTATTATCAATGAAATCGTTTCCAATCAGATCGGAGTAGGTATTGTATTGTCTGTTCCTTGTTTTCTACTGAGGTGGACAGCAATTCGTGTCATGTTTTTGAAAAATTAGTTTTGATCAATTATAATTGTTTGTTGATATTGCGATTCTAAACGAACTTAACGTGAGCTTTGCGGTTAAGATTATTTTGTACCATACAATTATCAATCAAAGTTATACCATCAAACGGATTTAGTATAGGCAATCTAATTTATATCAAGGAATTTCGACGATTCACCTCCCAATATTTTTTTTTTTAAATCACAACATAACAAGGGTTAGGATGCAAGGCACGGGGGGGGTAATTACTGTATCATTATGATAGGTCTGACGCAATTGGAACATTTGCTGTGATGTCCCAAGTTCATACCCATTTTAGGCTTACGCGTTAATCATTACAAACGACATCATTCGATGGGAGATGACATTCTACTAACAATGCAAACTATGACAAATTCGGTTGGTTAACGAAAACGAGGCGAGATATCAATTGAATAAGTACAATATGATAAAAGCAAACACACCAACATGGTAAAATGTGACCGAATTAACCGGCACATGAAAGCGTAATAACCCAGAGAAAAGAAGAGGTTACAGCACTTGCATAGTCAGTAAGATCACTGTACAAAAGCATTGATGGAAATTTGAGCTGGATACGTCGCGTCAGGCTAATTAGCAAGTTTCCCTTCCATGATTTGCTCTATGGTAGCAACATTGAGGAATGATATGCAGGATTTCTCTTTTATCTATTGACCTCAAACAAAGGATTCAAACTATAGCACGGGCCCTGAACAAAACATGCTGCGCGCGCATATAGCGTCCCTAACCTAATGCAACACATATTAATGAGGAGCAAAGGTACTAGCCTATCGTTATGCTTTAGCGAACTGCATACGACCAATACACTGTTCAATGACCTTATTGTAATGTGGCGGGAGTTTTAAAAGCACGGGCCCTGAGTGAGTTGACACGTGACATGTCAACTCACCTAGAACATCTATAGTCTGATCAGGACGAAAAGTCCAGAGCAGTTTTTTTTAAACTGAACCAATTTCAGTGGAAATTTATGTAAGTTACACAGCTGAATTTGAAGTGTTGAAAGACTACAATATCATGCTAAAAATAAGAATATTGTTTTGGTCATTATTTTAACAGCACCAACTTAAAAAAATAAAAAAAAATAACGAAACCTTGCATATCTAATCTCATGTATATCTTGACAAGTTAAAGATTATGTTAACATACCAGATCTTCAAGCCTTGCTAATCTGTACGCTATATGGGCATCCGGTTGTGAAGTAAGTCACTATCAAGAACCATGGTATACATACTGCAGTTACTGTTCATTTTCCTATACACAATACACAGTGCTCTCACCATTGACGCGTGACCTCTATACAAACAGTGTATGTTATAGGTATGAGGCATTGCCTAGTTAACGTCACTGTGTGACAAATAACCGGCCAATATGTTTTGTACTCTCTGAAATTCTAGAAATTATAGTTTTGTAACATGTCCTAAATTTTTAGCTAATTTAGATGTTTGAAAATATTCGCACTTTGCTGATTTATTAAGGAAGGCACGCCTGGCCTGCAAAATTCCCTGTGTAAATCGAATGCAACTGTTAGTGACTATCACTCACTTGTGGACCGCTCTCTTCCGAAGGGCATTAAAGCTAAACCACTTGACGAATATTTTTTGTACTTGATGTCAATCAAGAATAATGTATATATTACATGTAGGCTAAAAACTGAGTAGGTGGAGCATATGCAAATGTTCGTACCTCCCTGATATGTAAGTGACATATGAACAGCAAAAACAACTTCCATATCTGTCCATAACTTTGGTCAGTGGAGCGAGCCAGGGGATTTCAGGTGGGTGATTATTGATTGGCAAGTGCCATATTTGGGCGTAAGTACAGTCCATCATTCAATGTGGAGGATGAGCTAGACTTTATCGATTGATTTTGCTGGAGTCATTTCCTGTTAAGTACTGCAAAGATCGAATCATGTTTGCTGTGCAGCATAACTGCAGAATAACTGCACTATGAGGGGTATTCAACACGACGTCACTCGTGGCAGTGTCATCCTCAGTTAAATTCTGCCTTCCACACGGTACGAAGGGGCAATTCGCATGATAACACAGTAAAACATGTGTTAGGTATGTGTGGGAGTGGAATCGATCTAGAGTCCTGTCCCTCTGTCATCTTAAGCTATCTTGGAAATGTGCTCCAACATGGCTGCCATTTCAACTGTTATACCGTTCCGGTTGGTTTATTGTATCCACGTGCATTTATAACATCTACAACGAATCATCTAACGCATCGTGAAATCCAAGCACCTCATAATACCGTAATAGAAATAAAAACAGATTAATCTAACAGCCAGCGACATTATGGGCTAACTAGAGTTCATCTTGACTACTACCTACTTCACATTCAGAGGGGTGATCTACCGACAAAGATTCGGCGCAGCAATGGGAAGTCCGGTCAGTGCGATAATCGCAAAACTTTTCATGGAGTGGTTGGAGAAGAAGGCCATCACCACCGCTCCGTTAGAATGTAAACCCCGGCTATGGCGTCGTTACGTCGATGATGTCCTGGAAATTATAAAGAAAGACACTACAGAACATCTAACTGAGCACCTAAACACGGTAGACATGACAGGAAACATCAAGTTTACCTATGAGGAAGAGTCCCGGGGAAGAGTGCGATGGCAAGATCCCGTTCCTGGACAAACTGATTGTGAGAAAGGAAGATGGAACAGTTAAGCTTCTGGTATACAGAAAGTAAACACATACCGACCAGTATTTGAATTTCGATTCACAACACCCACTTCATCAAAAAATAGGCGTCATCTGAACATTGCTTGACAGAATGCATTCCATCGTGACGGAGGACGAAGATAAGAAGGAAGAAGAAAGTAGAATCAAAAAGCCAGTTACCAATATTTGTGGATATCCAAAGTAATCCAAAGTGGGCATTCGACAAGGCAAAACAACAGGTAGAAGGTAAAGCGGAGTAAAGGAGAACAGAAGAACACCACACAGGAGACTGAAACGAAAGGCATGGTGGTGGTAATTCTATAATTTATGTGGAAGGGTTATCAGAAAACTGCAGAGAATATCTCGCAAGCACAAAATATCAGTAGCCATGAAACCACACAACACACTCAAAAGACTTTTAGTTCACCCAAAGGACAAAGTGGATACCATCAAGACTAGTGGGGTGGTCACTACGAGATATGCTGCAAAGGGTGCGACAAGTCGTACATTGGTGAGACAGGTCGTGCTTTCGGAGTTAGACTAAAAGAGCACCAGAAAGATGCCGCGGAAAAAGTCGCAATCAGAAAATACACCAGAAAAAATAGAACAGTATCCACTTCTTCGGAATTAAACAAATCTGCCATAACCGATCTCATTGCAATCGAGAACCATGTCATCAATTGGGAGGAGCCTAAGCTACTTGACAAAGACGGTAACCAACAAACAAGACTTATCAGAGAAGCGATTTGGATTAGAAGGCGGGGGGACAAAACAGTCAACAGGGACATCGGCAGCTACTCTCTAGACCATACGATCCACTTATACATGTTATAAGAACCAAGCCTCCGAGAGATGAACACCGGAAGCAGCGGCCAAAACCGCGGGAAAAGTGGATTTGGCAATCATAAAATTTAACCAAGTTTAAAACAGATAGTGTTACGACGGGTTTGGGACTTTAATACGGTAGGACTAATGATACGTCGTAATGTTAGTGATTGTTAGCACATGTAAATGTGCTGTGCACCAAACACAAGATACGCATTGATACTGCCAAGCCAATGAGTTTCGCCAAGGGTGAAGACATTGTTGGAAATTACCGTCTTTTGGTGTGTTTTTGTTTGGGGGGAGCAGTAAATTTATTTCTGCTGCATAAGATATTTCACGTGAGCCTTTCCCGAGGAACCTTTCTTTGATACTTTTATTCTACAATGCTGAAACAGGGAACAAATGGCTAGTCCTTGTCGGTATACAAGTTACCGCCTCTCTGTCTCCGCACAAAAAGAAAGTCCACACTAATGAGTGGTCAACATCCTCAACCTGATCGATTTAGAACACATTGAAAATGGGGAGATGAGCTTGCTTTTTTACAAACCTGATTGATGAAACGAGCTTCCTCTGTCTCTCTAGCTCTAGCTCAGTTTCCATCCTTCTTGTTCTTCCAAGTTGTATATATGGTAGCTTAGCTATAATTGTTCAGTTTGTTGGTTTTCCACCGGCCAGGGTAGAGGCACCCAGCGGCGTAGCTGGGATTGTTTTTCCGGGCCTGTATGGGGCGGGGGCCCAAATCCACCAAATTTCCCTGCAGGGGGGGGGGCTTGGGCCCAAATAGACAATTTTTGCCAGGCTTATTGATAATAATCGTATGGTATTGCATATCGTATAGATTTCCCATCTCTCTGCCCCTCCTCTCCCTCCCCCCTCTCTCTCCTCTCTTTTTTCCTCTTTCTCCCTCCGTTTTCCTCTTTTTTCCTTGCACTAGGGGGCGGGGGCCCAAATAGGCAATTTTTGCCAGGGGCAATTTCCCCCCTTGCCCCCCAGCAGCTACGCCACTGGAGGCACCCAATTCCTGGGCACACATCTTCGTGTGTCAGGTCAATGCTAGTCGTGTTGCCAACTGGTTCAACATGTTAAGGGAAGAAGCAGCTGTTTCTCTGTCATCTTCGGACTTCATTAAAGATATTAGAATGACATAGATGGGTGGGTTCGCAAGGCCACGTGTAATGCCATCTGTGAATATGATGATCAGGAAAGGACCAAGGATGGATCCGGGGAACACCTGCGTTTTGTGCGAAGTAGCAGCTTGCCTGGATAATTCCATAATGTATCGTAGTTTATCTATACAGAACTCATTCTTAGCTCGGTTGTATTTGAGGCAAGCTTCATGAGTCTGACGAATCCGCGGCGCCAGATAATGTTTTTTCACCAGAGTCTTGTCACAGTCTTCGTTCCACCATTCTGACTGGAATTCTCAAATGTGATGGTTGTTTCTATGGTATAGATTGGCAGGGCCGGATTTACCATTGGGCCAGATGGGACCGGGCCCAGGGCCCCCTAATTTTTGGGGCCCCAAAATTACCCTGTGGATGGTCCTTTTAACCCGGAAACACCACATAATGTCCTTTTGAAACAAAATATGCTGTCCCCTCTTCCGCCGGCGCTCGATCTTATAGAGGAGTCCCTATTTGTAAACCAAAACTTCGTCACTTGAATCATGTGAATACATATGCCTTCCTCACGGTGAGTTTTGGGCCTCCAAATTTTGGCCTGGCCTAGGGCCTCCCAAAAGGTAAATCCGGCCATGTAAATTGGTGCATGGAATCTAGGATGGTTTTAATGACACTTTCACATAATATTTCTGGGTTGCTTCTTGTATTGAGCTTTTGCAAGATATTTTCCTAATCCATTGTTGCACAGTTTGTCTTGGTAGAGATGACTCAAATAGTGCCGTGGCTTCTAGAGTTGTTGGACTATGTAGCGTTCCACTTTTCCTTCCAACATTGTGGTCGATAATAACAGGAGGTTAATGATAATGTCCAGGCAGTTGTCAAGATGGTAGATAGCCTCTGACACGGGTGAGATTATGGCTGCAGCAGAAGTTAAAAGCTGCTCTGACTTCTTCATCCGATCTACAGACCATCCATTCATGGTGAAGACAGTTAAAGTCCCCAGCCAATATGCACAAGTAAAACTTGAAGATGAGATGGTCAAGGTGTCTGTCATATCGATCCAGAACTTTCTTCCAAGGCCAATAGACACGTGAGAGTAGCATAGGACCACTTCTGGTTTGGAGAGTGAAGATCATTAGATCGAGCTTTTTTGGTTCCAGGCTGCGTTCTCATGTTACACCAGGCACCGTCGGCATGTCTGTCCTTCCTCGTACACGCAATCGTACCCATGGTTATACCCGGTCAGTGAAATAGAAGAATTATCTTCAGGAATTGATGAACCCCTTTTTGACTCGGTGATCATGGGACCTCATGCAATGTGCAAACAATCGCGTCATATGCAGAGAAGGCCTTGCCTTGCTGGCTACGTCAGCCCATGTCGGCTGTAGCCCTCCTCATGAAGCTTCCATTGTTCTCTGTCTTGTGCTATCCTAGCCCTGGTTGTGCCAATGTAAGATGTGATGTCGTCCCGCCATCTGCGTTTTTGTCTTCCCTTCTTCTACCTGTTCTCGGTTGCCACTCTGTTAGTCGTTTTGTCCACCTGTTATCATTTGATCTTGTTAGATGTCCTGCCCATCTCCATTTTGCCTCTTTTATTTTCTCCAGAATGTCCTTGACTTTGGTTTTATTTCTTATATGCGTGTTCCTAATTTTGTCCCGTATTATGATATTCAGCAATCTTCTTTCCATTGCACGCTGTGTTGTTGTCAGTTTTTGTTCTAGGTGTTTAGTTGTTGTCCACGTTTCGCAGCCGTATATCATTGTTGGCAGTACACACTGATTGAAGACACTCTTCCTTAATATCATTGATAGTTTTCTATCACACAGAATGTCTTTATATCGGCCAAAGCAGCTCCAGCCAGCCTTAATTCTGATTAGTACTTCCTCTCTCGTGTTGCCTTCCAGTTTCACAGTCTGGCCAAGATATTTGTAGCTTTTTACTTTTTCTATCTCATCAGTTTCAACTACAATGGGCTCATTTGTTTCGAAATTTGTCATGAATTTGTCATGAATTTAGTTTTTCCTTTGTGTGTTCTTCAACCGATCTTCTTGCTTTCACTGTTCAAACCATTTAGTTGAGTCTCCATGTCCTTGACTGATGTTGTTGTTAAAGCAACATCATCTGCAAATCTCAGGTCTGTCAGCCATTCTCCATCTATATATATTCCTTGTTTCTCTATAACTTCTTGACAATCTCTTCCATGGCAGCTGTGAAGATTTTTGGTGATATTGACATTGTATCCCCTTGCCTCACTCCCCTCTTTATGTGAATATGGTTTGACACATCATTGTCCAAATGGATTGTGGCTACTGCATCTGTGTAGATATCCTCTATGATGAGCACATAGGTTTCATTGACTCCTATTCTTCTTAGGGCTGCAAAAGATCTGAATGTTCAACCGAATCAAATGCCTTTTCATAGTCTATGTATCCTACACAAAGCTTTAGCTGGTATTCATTCGCCTTTTCAATCAGTTGGTTTAATGCGTGTATATGGTCTGTTGTTGAGAAACCTGTTCGGAATCCTGCTTGTTCCCTCGGCTGGTTTTCATCTAGTATTCTTTGGATCCTGTTTTGGATTATTCTGGTAAATATCTTATATGCATGAGAAAGCAAACTTATCGGCTGGTAATTCTTGATGTCTGCTTTATCCCCCTTTTATGAAGTAGAATGATCTTTGCCTCCTCTCAGGTATTTTCTTGTCTTTCAGGATTTGATTATAGAGTTTCACCAACTGTTTGTTGATCTCCTCCCCGCCTATCTTAAAAATGTCACTTGATACGTCATCTGGTCCAGGTGCTTTATTGTCTTTCATTTGTGTTACTGCCCTTTCCACTTCTCTAACTGTTATAACTTATATCTGGTATTTCAGTGTCATCGGTTGATTTTGTGGGTACTCTGGTTCCGCTGTTTTCATCTGCTTTACTGCTGTACAGGTCTTGGTAGAATTCTGCACATACATTTAGAATTTCTTCTCTGTCTGTGGTATTGCTCCCATTCGTTTGTCTCATTTGGCTAATTCTTGTTTTGTTGTTCATTTTTGTAATCTGTTTTGGTCCCTTGCCACTTTCTAGGATGGATTCAATTTTGCTTTCTACTTCTTTCTCGTCTTTTCTTTCTCACTGTTTTGACTAGTTCCGAGTATTCTATCTTCTGTTTTGGTGATTTGTCCTCTATTTCTCTAAGTTCTTTCCTTTTCATATCTAACTTTTCGATTGCCTTGTCCTCCTCTGTAGTCTGTTTGGTTTTTCTCTCCTTGGCGCTATTTCTGCAGCTGCCTCCACTATTGTATTGGATATAAGCTCATATTTGGTATCTATATCTGCATTTTCTATGTCCAGACATGCAAATCGGTTTTTCAACTCCAGTTGAAAAACATTCTTCAGAGAAGGCAGATGTCACTAACTTCCAATAAGGCGTTATGTATGCTGTCAAATATTTAAAAAGCCGTGCAAGTTGTAACAAACGAAGGTAATTATCGACTCACATTGCCTGTTTATTTATTTATTTATTTATTTATTTATTTATTTATTTATTTATTTATTTATTTATTTATTTATTTATTTATTTATTTATTTATTTATTTATTTATTTATTTATTTATTTATTTATTTATTTATTTATTTATTTATTTATTTATTTATTTATTTATTTACAGACATCCATTCGTTACCCTAAAGTTGACTGCACCTACTCCATATTCAAAGGAGAAAGAAGACACTTCTCTTGATTCTGGGATGATTGACTAACTGTATGATTTAATTTCAGTAGTTGCCATTATTTATTTGGTGGATGTGTAAATTATCTTATCATATTGCCGCGAATACATGTATTCGAATCTAATAATAGCTTCAATTTTTGTGTAACATATTATTTGTTAATATGTGTCTATTTCATAATATATTTAATTATCATGTTTATAGGTTTGACATTGTGACCCTAGTTCAGTCGATATCGGATGTAGGTGCTTTTGTTATCTTTACAATGATTGAAGTGATGAGACTAGGATTGTTTGATTAAGAATAACATCGTGTTTGTCATACGCATAGCTTCGTGATGTGATTTGTTTGATCATTATCTAATAAACATGTCGCATATTATATTAATGCTTTTCACGTGGCTGCTTTAGATATCAGAAATTCAGAATGAGTTGAAGCTTGCAAAAATCACTAACAGGAAGCCAATTTTGAGGGACAAATGTTTATTATTTTGTATATTGTTTGATAAGGGAAATGGAGGTCTCCTCTGGATTGGTACTTGAAAAACAGGGATTATGTAGGGGTAAGGCTAGTATTCGGGCCATATTCCTTTAATTCTGACAATTCTAAGACCTACTTCAAAAACTACTGAACTACTTGAATCATCATGTGTATTGGGATATAATTTGCAAAAAATAACAATGTCTTTTAAGTGAATATTGAAATTGAAATTTTAGTGGAATGTAAAATATGGCAGAGATATACAAATAAAGACACGTGAAGTCCTCATATAACAGTTTCACAATCATTTAATTTTTGTAAACATTATTTTAAATTCATGAATGTTCACAACATAATATCATTGCCCTGGAAAAAAATAATGGGCGACTAATTTGATCTACACAAATGTATACATGTACACACGTCATTTTAATATAGGTAAGACATTACAAATGTCTTGATTACTTTTTTCTTCAAAAATACTGACCACTGTTTTTATTGTAGTTACAAACATCAGGTATAACAGCTAATAGTTATTTCATCAAAACATTGAAGCAATATTATATACAGAAAGGATAAACTGTGTCACTGTCCAAACCAATTGACAATGTTCAACCAAAATTATATGCGAAAACCGCTGAATAAAATTTAGGCCATTTCTGCAAAGGAATAACAACGCAGATACACCGGTCATATGAAATTGTGTAACATTTGGCGTTCTAGGGTGTGGTGCTGCTTTTCATGGAGAGAGAAATCTGTCAGAATTAACCAAATTATTTTGATTTTCTCAAAATAAAATTCGCTTAGCTTGATTATTACGTGTCACAGTATGCGATTTGCTACTATTTGATTCAAGCTAGATAATCTGCGAATTGTTTTAGACCTAGCCTACAAGACATTCAACAGACAATGATGATGACACTCCTTGTCATCTGCCATTGTCATATGATCACGACGACACAGTTCAAACTTTCTGTATGGGCATATTTTCACACACAATACAAGCTAAAATTTGTCTTCAACCATAACACGGTTTAATTGTATACTTTGTACAAAATGGCCTATAATGATATAGGACAATGCTAAGTACAGATCGTTTAACATTTGCTGCGGTAATAACATGGACATGAAATTGGTCATTTATCACACTTGAACATGGTTTTATCATTTGGAACTGACTTCGGATATCGAATATTCTTTATCGACTTTGCGCAATACTGTCACGTGTCAATGAAATGGATAGTACGCGGAATCGAACAGGATTTTTTGTCGCCATCTTCATTGGCACGTGCGAGTATTACCTCAATTCCAACATGTTCAAGGAGATTCAGAGTCCTCCAAATCTTAGCACCTTTAACATTAAGCATGTTAAGCAATATACATGGAACATGGAATGTTTTACCCTTGTGCCATGTTAGAAATATAATTACAATCAACCAATAACATGTTTGTTTCAAATCATGTAACCAGTTGCTCATTCTTACAAAAAGCAAAGGGCTATTTCAACACCATTTAAGTCTTTTTTGTTTTAACATTTGAAGTATTCCCTCTAGATTTTCCATGACATAACATTTTTTCAGTTAATCAACGCACTTAAAACTTCTAGAGGCACAAGGATCTCAAGTTTGTCCTTAACTGTTTCCTCTATTGTGCCTTCTAGCCATTCCTGTTTGTGTCAGATATTTCTCCCCTACAACCCATTGCAAGTTTATTTTCATCGAGTTACATACCCACTCTATACATATTAGAGCAATTTAAACAAAGTTCCTATATAATATCATAACTTTTTTGTAAAAAATGACACCGATAAAAATAGTTTTGACAGAGAAAGGAGAAAAACATTTCGACTTGCAGACAGTACTGGAGCAAGAAAGTTTTGTATTTCAAATTTGCGAGTGTTTCTAGATTCTGCTTACGTTGCAATACTGTGATCATAGACAAGGGATTCTTGAAATGGCTACTGTTTTTAATTACATTTTACTCCGAACCCGGCGTCAAATATCACACCCAAAAGTGCATACCATTGCTGAGATACACTGTTAATGATTAACATTCAAATGAATGTGCTATATCGCGCAAAATACCAACTTATTGCAACAAGATATACTTCCAGTTTTGTCTGCGGCGAAGGTGGACTGGATCTTTCATCATCTATGTTGTTCTTTATTTTGAATTGTTCAACGTTATCCAATATTTTAGCCACGTATTAAAACGTGCGCTCTACATTTGCCAAACAGTTCCACTCGATTGTCAATTAAGGGACAGCTTCAAAACTCGACCGGCGGTTATCCTCATATAGATTATTTGTTACTAGTATATTTGCTGTAAATTGTGTATATTGAGAAATCGAACAAATAAACAAATACATACTTGTAAAACATTTTGTAGAAATGAGTCAGACATTTGTATTAGGGTCATGTATCAGTCCGTACCTTTCTATATCACCATGCCAGAAATCCATATAAATCCAACAGAAAATTAGAAAGTATGTTATTAAACAAACAAAGAAAGAGAAAATGCATGGAGCCGTGAGTTTGTTCAAAGCTTCGCGCCAATTACTATTATTAAATTATTAATTTCCCTAGAATTAAGAGCGGATGAAATGGATTTAGACTACCCTATAGCAATAGAGAATACCTGTAACTCTGATACAAACCTCAAACTCACTTTCAAATCTCATTGTATAGATTTTTTGTTGAGAAGTATTTTTAATAAAGTTTGATTTTAACAAAACATTAATATAATTTTAAAAATCACATTTGATGAAGGAGTGGAATTTTGATCATTAAAAACAAAGGTACAAAATACAGTCCTATAAGTATATCAATCAAATTGGATACCCAGCAAACACAAACATGTTCTTAAAACGTTTATTAAAACGTTTAAATGTCGGGTTATACAAAGGTCATGAAAACGTTTTTAAAACGTTATCGTAAGATATTTTGGACAAACACTTTTGCAAAATATTTTGTTGTTTAGAATGTTTTGTATCAAGTTTTCAAAATGTTTTTTGAGTATTAATAAAACGTTCTTATACTCCTTATACAATCTGACATTTCTGTAAAACGTTTTGAATTTGCTGGGTACCAGATATGAGATGTTTACGATGGAGTCCTGATGATCAAATCTTATAAGAAACCGTTCAATTTTGGGAACGGCAAGATTCTGTAAAAGGCCATACATCATTTGTATAAATATTCTTCTGCTGTTAGTATTCAGCCGTGAGGAAAACTTTCGTGTGAACAATTTGAGGGCCTTAATAAGTCAAGCAAAGAAACAATAACAAATTACAAATTATAAGTATTAAAATCGTGGGCGGTTAAAAGTATGTTTCATCGTTATGTAGCTTGCTATTTCCTTTACAACACATCCGAAAGGGACGTAGAAGTTTGACAAGTTTGACCCCATTTCTGTCTAAAATCAACTTATTTGCTTTCTCGAGTTATTAATTCTATTTTCCATCGAATGAATTTATCACGCGACATGCTAACGTCAATATATGCTCGAAACAACACATAAGACAAAATTATTAAGAAAAAAAGTGCTTCCCCGTCTTTCCATGCATGCTTCCGTGAAAGGGTACTGCCGTATGTATAACTGATATGTCTGAGTTTAAACAGTGCAAGAGACAGAAAACGTCATCATCCAGTCAACTTGTAATAAATATAGACATGTATTGACAACATTTGTATTTTTTAACATCAATGTTCAATCCATGTCAAGATAAATATGTGTTCCATTTACTATTTGAAATGACTCCGCACCCGGATTCCTAAACATTCCGAGGTGAATTTGAAGCTGAAATGATCTTTTGTATGAACCACTTTTTAATATCATTAATAATATCATGTTCAAAACCATCCATTTTCAGCTATATTTACAAGAAAATCATTCATAATTTTTACTAATGGATCTTTGGATTTTGACTCTTGCCACGCATTCAGTTAAAAGCAAATATGCTGCGTAAGTTTGCACGTCCACCTTTTTAAAAGTTTCGGCATTTTTGTTCTAGTTGAATTGTGAACATTTTATGTTTAACCTTTCCTAACTGCAACCCAATGGGGCGACCAGAATAGGCTTTACCCCACCGGTTAAAACCTTGTACACGGCATTCTTTGACATTGTAGGTCTATATATTTTTAGACGATTTCCTCAAGACTCTTCCTACTATGATCGTAAATCATACTTTTGTGAAGTCATTTGGAACTCCTTTCCAACTTTGGTTGGCAAATGTTACAAAGTGAAAAGGCTCTCATTTTGGATTAAACTACTGTTTTCAATATCTTAATTCCAGGTATATAGGTACTACCGCGTGTTGAGTGTTAAACATATCCCGGCCGTCCTGAGACAAGTTTCCTACATTTGCTTCAACCGTGAAGTAACAACGCATTTAAAGGGGAAGTTAAGAGAGCTACCGTATACTGCCAACATGCGATCAAGCCGGGGGGATAAGACCTGATGATGACATTAACCCTTACACTGCCAACATTCAGAAAGAATCAGTGCCCCCTAACATGAAACCACTGATGGGTAACCATATTTTGTGAAAAGTTATTTGTTAAATGGATGGTTTAAAACTTTAAATTTGAAATGTTGATATAAATAGCGTTCTGTTTTGTTTTTCAGCATTAATATTGCATTTGGAACAAAATCTAGGAGATCTCAGTATTGAATATATTGTTTATGCTAAACAAACTAATCATCCATGGCTAACAGAAATGTAACGGTAGGAAAACATCCCGTGATGTTGTATGGTACGTTACAAGAAAAACAATGAGGAGCTATTTGGGTATATTTTTAGAGTTTATCACTTTCAGCATGCAGTTTTGTGTATTATTATATGTTAAATCATGTCATAGATCGAATGGTAGCAGCTGAGATTATGACCTAGATGTTGCTATTATTTCAAAATGATTATAATCAGCCCAACTTGTCTTCACAATCAAAATTATTATAATCGCAAATTAAACCCATGTCAGCATTAGAAATTATCAAAAAAAGTTGCACTCAGCACTTAAACACACATATAGCTATACATCAACGCATGATGACAAGACAAGATTTGAAATGGCAGCACCCAATTACGTACCCTTAAAGCATAATATTCAACATACTTAGGTATCAAGATCATCAACTTGGTTAAGTTTACACCGTAAGCTTAAGGCAGATCCGCCGATGAATACAGACGGCATAACTGCGCGTGAAGAGACCCTATTTGTTGCCTGCGGGGCTCTTGTCTTTAGCAGCCAAATTTCACCACTATCGGTAATCTTTGTTATCTCTTTCTTTTAATTTATCATTTTACATCATATGCCTGCAATAACCTGCTGCATGGACATGATGGATAAAGTGTTCGTGCCAGTAAAGTGGGCTTTCCTTATCTGGTCTACGCAAGTATGAGCATGATAATTATCATAATTTCACTAAAATAACATTGTTGGCCATGTAGTTGTGTTCCAAGTGAATACCAAGTTTTACAACCCAGGGTGGGATTACTTACGAGAATACCATACCATACCATTTACTTTGCAAGTTTCAATAGAATTACGTGTAAATATGTAACAAGTGTTTACTATCGCTTCAAAAACGTTGATCTCTGTCCCAGTGGTGGAAATAATATTTTCAAGGAAAATCGAACTGGGAAATGCACACAGGCTCAGTGACAAAGATAAATAAAAACAAAATTACGAATACTTGAGCTGACTTTCTGCGTGAATAGGCTACCGGTAAGCATATACTATGTTATACACGATATTTGTGAACTTAAGGTTACACATTCACGCAAAAGAACATTGTTGTTATTATGATTTTACACTAGATTAAAAGTATGATGAACTCAACATATAAATAGGGTCCATGTTCGAAAATATTCACGACACAAGAACTTGATCAATATAGGTAGCAATCACCGGCCAAGTATGACGAACTCAACGTGGCAAACTTGAACAGGGAAAACCCCGCGAAATTTAAATGTGACTGTATCAAGCATGTAGCTGATTGTATTCGCCAAACCCGATTAAGGTAATTGAATATAAGAAATGATCAAGTTACACATGTAAAGCAGATGTAATTACATTAGTCGTGATCTCCGACATGGCCTTGGTGGTTTCAAGCTCCACTATCGGACCAAGTATTATAAGAGAAATGTTTTCTATATTAGTTCCGCCGGCCGAAAAGTCATGATTGTAGTTGTAGTTTACAGTTTATGACCAAGGTTAGTTGTACTCTTATAACTAAGAGCCACTGACCTGTAAGTCAGGTTTTGCACGATATAAACAGTGATAAAGCTCGTCAAATATGCGCTCCAACACTTGCAAATAATCATGACCATAATCAGCGTCGTTGTTGTGAAAAAGTATACCCACCACCATTAAATATGCTCAGAATGTGGTAAAATATAATCGGTAATAATGCGTCATATAACAAGGAATACATTAATTCTACTTAAGTGATATACTTGACCTAGTGAATAAGGGACTAGCTAAGCCAGTATATGCATAACTTAAATTCTAAACAGAGGTTTCATTTGATGTTTAACGTGTTTAAAACGACCTTAAGCGACTGTGGATCTTGATATACTTGGCAAACTTGCAAATGAAGCACAGACTGATATAACAAAATATCAGCACTGAATTTTTAGATCTGCGGAATAGTTTTGCTATTTCATTAGTTGGAAAGAAAGGGGAATTAATAAAACTGCAGATATTTTAATGGTGAAAACAAACAAAGAAATAAGATATGAAAGCATTACCATGGTAATGAAGACAAGAAAATGGGTTTCCCAGTGTTTTATCAAACTGTGGCTATTACCACCAATGCAAGCATGACTAACGGGAGTATTTGGCACCTTTTGCTAGAAGAAAGAATTGAATTTAGGTGGCTAGAACTGTTAAGTACCATATTAATGAAAATAAAAGTGCCAAGTCATGACTTTTTCTCAAAATTTATATGAACCAGCCAAGCAATGTATACTGTAAACGAACTACAGTTTGTTCATTTTAAGTGGCTTCCTGTTTCTATATGTGGATATTAAACATACAGACCTAGGCCTATAATATTGTTTGCTATTCCTTAAAGGTCTATGTTCCGAATGTTAACATCATTCTTAGTGTGCACACATTTCAAACTTTTCGTATAGATATTGGCAATACAAAATTACCGTATTCTCTGCCGAAAAAAGTCACAGGCCTGCAGTAGTTATATGGGTTTATTTAATGTTACTTTTGGATGATGCTCAATTAATTTTCCTTCATCAAAATGCCGATCTGAAGTGCGTTTAGACCTTAACGCATGCGTCGCACTTGAAGGTATCCTTGACATCATCCATTGAGGTCTTAACGCATGTCCAGTGTGCACTGAGATCAAAACGCATGCTCAGTATAATGCGCATAATGATCCCATCAGCAGCAAACGTTTCCACATGTATACAGACACTTGGCCAGTCTTTTGGGTGTGGTTTGTACATGCTTAATATAATTACACTTAGTCTTACCACTCCCAAAAGACTTAAGTTAATAAATAAATATCAATAGTAAACTTCTTTGAAGTCACATTTGGTATAATATTAATTTAGAAATAATATAAATTACCCTTCTTCATATAAAAATATCGTTACATCGCGATATACATAAACATATTTTGCACAAGCCTAGAAGTCTGTACTGCATGACCAGGATCAAAAAGGACGACACGCATTTAGCCACGCCCATCTTGGTATCCATGGTAACAGTTGACGAATCACAAGACGACAGTACCAGGTAATAATATCCACCGTCATCAGCTGTTACCTCTTGAATCCAATTTTAAACGTTCAAGAAAGTCCATAATTTGTTGCAAGTCCGGTGAATTTGGATCAACAACTTCATCTTCTGGTAATTTTCTTTTCAGAAATTGCACTGATTTACTTCCAGGCCTGCATCGATCTATCCTCTTCGGCTGTCCTTCCCGTGTAAAACCTATAAACCAATCTGTCTTTTGCACTGGTCGAAATTCTGTCCATTTATCAACCTCATTAATTGTCTCTGTGAAAACACAGGTAACACTTCCGCCAGTCTTTAATCTTTTCTGTAAAACAAAAGCGTGGAGATAAAGATGACCGTTAACAATTTGAGAGATTGCTTATCGTTCATTTAAGATAATCATGAAAATTAATTGATGATGATTAGTGAAAATAAGAGAAAGAAAACGATAGAAACAAACATCTATACGCTTATGGATTCTTAATTTTGAGATATTCGCAAGTGATCAATGGAACCGATAAAGTACACACCGTGTCGTCCGTTTGTAGGCATTTATGTAACCCAGGGGCTACTTTTGTTTTAAACCGTGAGGCAACAACTTGATCATCTTTGACCTGGATTTCCAAGAAAATTGTGAGCTGAATTGAATATATTATGACGATGATGATGAAATGAGCCAATCGACACATAATCACTCAGATAGTAGTAATATTAATAATGATGATGACGAACTGTCTGAATCTCAAGTACAACCCTGGGGGCTCCGCTCCCTTATTCAACTATGACTCATCTATTCAGCATCTTGTTTGGGGGCAAATAATTGAAATTCAAAGCCACACTTATTGCGGGTTATGTCAAAAGGGATAGCCCAACAGAAAAACAAAGATGTAAAATGGTATCGGTATCTCCTGGCCAAAGATCAAGAAATAGCCATATCGAGAATGAGGATGACTGACGTGACAATAATCATGATAATAAATAATTTCAACCATTCAAATGAATATATGAAATCTTCGTAAAGGTTCACCTAGCTTAAAATACAAAAAATAACTAAGTTGCAAGTGGATAATTTAATCCTTGGTATATTTTGGTATCCTTGTAAGTTGGTAGGTTTTTAAGCACACCGTGTATCATCTACATATATTTACACTAAAGTGTATGTGATATGGTTGAAATTCAACCGTGCTTTCTAAAACCCTGTTTTAGGTAACCCTGTAGCGGCCTATTGACGTATAAAAGTGACAATTAGCCTATTCTTCTACATTCACATCGTTTGCCCATATAAACAGTCTACTAAAATAACTATGATCCCATTTTAGCGCTATTATTTTACCGGCGTTATTGTGCCTTGATGTTATTGACAATAATAACTAGGGTCAACGGCAGGTTGAGACGCATATTCGGTAACTTTTTACGGGAAACCCGATTCGAGTTAGCCTAAACGCCGCTCGTCAAATGAAGTGAAAAATTGGGATGCCCGTGGGGACAACAATCACAATAACTCTATTCCTGTTTTTGCTTGCAGACGGAATTGACTACTTTATATATCACATCCCTATGTGCACAGATAGAGTCATCACTTGTTCAAATGATTTTGAAAGTAAATTTTTAGGATGGAGATTCTTTTTAACTTGACTTGATTTGAGTTTCCCAAAGAACGATACAGAATATGCGTCTCAACATGCCGTTGACCCCTTCTATCATTGTCAATAACACCAAGGCACAAATTACGCCAGTAAATATTTTGTAAATGTTACATTTAACTATATCGATAGGTGTCTTTCGTGAGGTATTTAAGTATGAGCTCGGGAAGTAAGACAAGAAAGTAGAAGAATATAGTGCAAATTCGTTTAATGCTGTAACAAAAATAATGATTGAGTATCTATATGGCTAATACATGTAACATAAGGTCCACCTTTAATGTGTATATTAATGTTGTAAAAGCTCATAAAGCTATAAATTGTGGTGATTCCAAGAACTTGTGGGTACTAATTTGTTTGATACGGCCTGTAGATGGATGAATATCATTAGCCTTTTCGAAGTATGCATGTGTACACAAAATGAGGGCAGTCTTCAATCTGGGTAAACCCCGGCAAATTCAAAAGACTTTACCCACTTCGTGCAGCGCTATCCTATTGTGTCAGTCATATTTCAAAAAGGCTAATTGTGTTTCAATTTGACACTCCTTAATTACAAATTGTTAATTTACTTACCCTTCCAATCATTTGGCCTTTCTTGTTCATACACAAATAATAACCAGTCCGTTCACCTTGTATCGTTACACCATCAAATCTCTTACTTGTGATGATTAACCTTGCTGAAAATAGAAAGAAACGGGGAAAAAGTGAGTGTAAAGGAAACACCGTATTGCTTTGCACGCATATTCATGTAGAAATTCTTGGCTTATTCCTTCCATTGCTCCTCCTATTTCAAGAACCCAAAATTCCCGTCCCTATGCTACATGTACTAGGTGTATTTGAACTTATGATTTTAAACAAATATCAAAAAGCTTTAGAACTTGGCATTTTTCTCAATATTTTCGATATAGTTGGAATGTTTAATTTCTGAGCCCCGGGTTCTGAGCACAGTATTATGAAATATGAGGTGCGTTAGATGACACTTGTGTGGTGCAAATGTCGAAGGAAACATGTGAAGGGATCTGGCATATGTATAGGAAACTGCAGAAGGACATTTTTGGAACATTTTATCACGATATGACAAGTAATTTCCTTCCGTGTTAAAGACAGCTCTAACTCGGGTTAAAGATAGATTTAACCCGGGTTAAAGCCAGATTTGACTCGGGTTAAACCCCTTTTGAAAGAGTTTCAGAATTATTGTCGAAGTAAGATATTGTGTAAAAGCAATGTGGATTTTTATTTCAAAATGAGCCAAAATAAAAGTTTTCCTAGACATGCTAGAGTAAACTGAATTATATCAGGATCTTTTTCTTGCTTATAACATCAACGTCTAAAGAAGACTGACAAATCTCACTGGGACATACTGTCCGGTGTCATTTTCCACATTAGTATCGTTAATTGTAAATGAAATGAATTAAGTTGACAAAATTGTAAATTAGAATAAATAAATAAAATGATATGAATACGTTATTCCTTAAATTCTTATCAGAAATAATGTTGACATGTTGTCGTTGGGTTAAAAATATTCTACGTGTATTTCAATTTGACTTAAGGGGGTACTACACCCCTGGCCAATTTTGTGCCTATTTTTGCATTTTTCTCAAACATTATAGCACATTGTTGACAAGTAAGATATTTATATTATAGGGGCAAGGACTACAACTACTGTGCTGAAAATTCAGCAAGTCAAAGCAAGTAGTTATTGATTTATTGATCAAATATTGGTTTTCCCTCATTTTTGACTGTAACTCCACAACTGTTGTCTGTGCTGAAATAAAATTTCCATTGCAGTAGTTGTAGTCCTTGCCCCTATAATATACATATCTTACTTGTCCCAATGCGCTATAATTTTTGAGAAAAATGCAAAAATATGCAAAAAATTGGGCAGGGGTGTAGTACCCCCTTAAACTACTCTCACAGACATTACAAGATTACTGATGATTATGTTTACATGACAGAGACTGATTGCTTTCAATGCTTTTCCGAGTGCGTCTCGTGTGACAGGAATATACCATTTGTGGATATTGACCCAGTTTAATGTTATAGCATTCATTTAAATTTAATTTCATATTTTAATTCAATTTAACATTCAACCTTTAGCACGTGGTGAATGACAAGTGTATTGAAATAAATAACTCACATCGTGCATAGGTAATTTTGATATCCACCACTGTTTCATTTGTCGTGTGTTTTGTGCCTGATTGCTATTGGTACGGTGACATAAGGAATTAACATAGTTATCAGAGTTATGAGATTTTGCGAAGCAGATCTACTTATATATGATCATTTATTCTTGAGCCATCAGCTCGTGAACTTGGTATTAATTTAATCATTCTCACGTTCAAGGAGTGATTTTGCATTTTCCTTATATATTCGTAAGACACATGTTTATAACCCAAATCTGAACTGAAAATATATTTGCTTGGTGTGCATGTATATCAATTTAAATCTCAGTCAAATCATATGTATACCGTTTCTTTCACGAATAGACTGGCGATTACAGACAAGTAATCTTCATCATTTGAAAACGAGTCCTAACCGAGATTGACAAGCAATTCAGTAATCATCATGATAATAGTTATCAGAATGTCAATGACATATTTGGTAGAATCCCGGTCAATAAGTTATTTCGCCGCATGAATTAAATCTCAGATGTTAGATACAGGTTATTCCATTATTTACAGAGCAAAATGTGCTGAATGTGCTCCATTCACTCTTCCCTATAATAAATCTGATTCGCGGTAAAATTTGATATTTATCATTGTTATTTCAAATATTGACCATTGCGTGTATATCGTTCGTGTGAACAATCTGAGTAACAAAGCCAATAGCGTGGCGCACCTTTTCTGTTAGTTACTACTACTATAGCATTATTATTATTATTATTTCAAAATATGTAAAATGCTGAGGGGAAATTGGGTATACCATACCGAGCGAGGTAGATAGCTTGTGCTGAGTTGCAATTATAAATGCCCTAGGTACTATAGAGCAGCTATTGCGCATTGGGAATTTTCCACTGGTTTTGCAAATTAGGCAGCCATCACCTAAAGCAATAACGCCCGGGTGTACATTAAGGAGTTTGTCTTCAATTGTGTGCTTTGTACAGAGTGCAAGTTTATCAAAAGAGACCAATTTGAGGGTTTATATTGGACATTGCCAATTAAGCTGACACGAAAATATAAAGCCAGGTTTAAGTCGGTATTGCTAACCATCTATATACCCTGTGCCTTTTTTTAGTAGAATTAAGCCCTATAGATTGTTTGTTGTCGTTAGTTGCTGAACTTGCACGCAACATTTCCCCTCAACAAGTAAACCTAGGACCCAAGGCATCAAATGCCCGCCCAACCAATGGGCTGACCTATCGCCTAGTGCCGCGATTACAAAAAGTTCCTAGTCTGCTTTATTGTTGAACCCAGTTATTTCTTTGGCTCACACCATGCGGTATAATTTTTAGCGCTAATAATACGATAAATATCTTACAATGCATAGAAATGCTACTGTTTATGCTTGGCTGTTCAAAATACACGCAGATTTGGGTATGTTGGGTGTGTGTAATATTTAGTGGCATGATTCGGCACGTTTTACGGTAAATTTAAACAGTGACTGCGACTAACATAATGGTAAGCATCGCCAACAGTGAGCGAATCAGTCTGCAATTACACTTTACGCCTAGAGCAGCTGTAGTGGTACAGTAGCGGTAAGCCTAAAGATCATGAAGCACCCGGCAGCGGAAAGTTTACATTGCTCTACCACTTACATTGTAAGCTTACCAAACCCACGTGTTCAAGACGCATGCATGGCTCACCGCACATCTTTTTTTTAATACATCCATAGCAATATGTTTTATGCCATAACATCTATAAAACTATTTATAATAATTATATAGGCTATATATGGTGACATTGCATGGTTCATCATTCTTTAGTTGAGAATACCCGCATGGCGCTGTTGAAAGTACATCTCTCAAAAGACGATCATATTACACAAAACTCAGTCCAGTGCATATTTCTTATTTGAAGATTCAATATAATTATGTATGTCGCTCAACCTGATTGGCCATTGAACAAAGAGCTTATGAAGAAAAGCAACTCTTCCAACTTTTTGTCCAGATAGATTTTTAACAAGATGATAGCTGTCAAAATTGAAGTAAGCACAACCTCTTTGTCGTATCGCATTACACATACGGAGAACCAATTATTGTTACTGACAGAAGCAATTGTAGAAATTAACAACGCAGTCTTGTTAAATAAATTTGACCATGCTTATTTTATGGAAATCTTGCCCAAAGATATCTAAGCGTCTTTCTCGTCAATCATATCACCATATATAAACTCTTGTTATTTAATATGGAGGAAAAAATTAAGCCCACGCATGCTTTGCAAAAAAAAAATTAAAAAAAAAAAAAAGGTACAGGTCAAGCAGAACAAACTCTACAAAACATTATTGGTAACCAATCAATCCCTATACAATCACGTACTTCATATTAATTCAGATTCGAATAATTAAAGGCATGTTTCACAAAGCTGTGTCAGTTGCGCAAATTGAACTTTTAACCCCATATGCATGAATGTGGGGAACATTTACATAAGCATATAAAAATATAAATTTAAAAAATCCTGGACAGGATGAGTACAGTATAACGTGACAAACAACCCCTGTTTTATATGACAATTGCTCCTGAAACGGTCATTTTGAGCTGCTTTTGACGAAAGGAACAATATCATTATTTATCATGATTATGGTGAAATATCGCAGCACCTCGTGTGCAACACGATGGATAGCAGACGAACTTATGACATGTTCTCTACGACAATTAGGTCGCGTGAATGTCAACTTGTGTCGTTTAACAATGATACTGTAGTACTTCGTGTCTGGTTCAAAGGTTTTCTGCTTGATCAGCCTATCGGAAAATCACAACGTTTATGCTGTTTTTATTATTTTTAGACTGGCATAGACCGTGATGGAATGTATAAAATTACTCCTTTTTGGTCAATATTGTTCTATTTCTAGTATCAGGAGCAGAGGTGTTGTTCAAGTCCTGACATTTCTTACGTCCCTTTGCTTATGGCAGTTTTCAAAGGTGTGTCCGTGGCCTTGAAAATAATAATCAACTAAGAGGTTTTTAATGCTCGCAGTCCCAGTGTCCGATTATCACCAAATCTGACAGTCTGTACTGGAGTCACATTTTGTTGACGTCGTGAATTCAAACCCACACTTTTATTTGTGACTTTCTGATGTCAAGCAAACCTTTGCTTCTGTAAGTCTTAGGGTCCTCATTTATAACTTCGCCCACGTGCTGGCCTTCATTGTATTCTAGTATAATCAAGCATGGAAGTATTAAAGAGAATTTTCTGAGCAACGATTTAAACCTGGCCTGGTGTGGTTTTCTGAGTGCAGGAGTTTGGTTTTTCTGACCTTATTAAGGTCACGCGTAACACTAGTAGCAGCAAAGTTTTTACAAGACATGATAATTGACATCCCCATTTGATATATTGCTATGGGCTAAACTCTATACTTGTATGTGTGTATCATCTTTCATCGCTGCGCGTGGCACACTCATCAGGTTGTATTTATGATCTGTGTGGTTCTGTACCAGCAGACAATGACCACGTGGTGATGATACTGAAGATTTATAATATCATAAGTTCCTTTAGGCCTTCGGCTATATCTTCTACTCTCTACAAGTTGCAAACTCAACAATATATATATATATTTAATACAGTTCCAGAAATATCACCGGATCGGATTTTGATTCTTGAATAGTTTAGTTCCTTATGTTTCACAACGTTGGGCAACTGGGTGGGGAATTCTGAGGAGAAGACCTATCATGATGATGGGACTGGCTTAAGCATGCTAAGTAAAAGCACTTGCCAAGAAATAAACGAGTTCCCTCCAAAAGTCTTCCAAAAATGTTGATGTGTGTAAACGGATCGATTATTTCTTGCCTCATTTGGCAAAATAAAGATTTAAATTGCAAATGGACATGAAGAGGATGGGAAGGGGAATGAATCAATAGCACGGGTTTGTACCCTTTCTTTGCCATATATCTTAAATTAAACTGACTTGTCATATCAAGGTATATCAAAATGAATAGAAATGCCACTTGAAATAGATTATATATAGAAAGTATCCTAGGTATGCGTACTTTACGGTGTTGCAAAGACTTATAAACGAAGAAAACATTAGTAAGCATTTTGGAGTGGGTAACATACAAATAAAGACAACAATAAAATGATTGACCTCATAGTAATATTACACTGTTGATATTATGGTAGAGTAAGCCACGATGTAAATATGAAGAAGGAAAATGAATTTAAATTGACCACTTAAACCACATTAAAAACTTAAGAAAAAATGGATTATAAAATCATTATTGTTATTGGTACATATGAAAAGCTAAAGATGCTCTGAAAATTAGTAACCATTCACCTAATGTGCTATTTATAGCTGTACACCCCTAGAAGAGTTCGGGTTTCCAGATTTATCCACATCATAATCGCTGGAAATCAACTGGGTTTTGCATGCAAGGTTTAAAAGCCAGAAATCCGATCATTTTGGGAGAATTCCGTGATTTTTTTTATACATTTTCCACAAAATTGGCGATATGAATTGTTTAGAACATAAATTTGGAAATCCAGATATTTATTTTGTTGGAACATTTTCTGAAATCATGAGTCTAATTTGATTCAAATATAAATGACGAAGCCGAGACTTTTAATCTGACTTAGGATCAGCCTGGCCAGGTTTGTCCAAAATGCTCACAGCATGCCCGTATCATTTCGCGGGATGGTCATGATTATTTTATTGATTGGTATCGATCTATTTGCCCATGCGATATCGATATTTGGAATAAGATCCTTCCCATTAGTGTCCATAATCTTTCTTCCATGATTATAACAATATCATATTCATCTCTTTCAAAGCTGCTTTCAAAGTTGTAGCTTTGTCCTCATTCTTGACACAATTTGTCATTCATGTTCATAGACTATATTATTATTAGGTTGTAAATATTATCTCCAATATTGAAAAGTTTGTAATCCTCTGTCAACTTTGATGATGAGACGTTTAATGGATGATGGGAGGGTGCACGATGTCTTGTCAGTATATCAATAATGAATATTCAAGGAATCGTACCCGCATCAATATCAATTTTGAATAAAAACACCCCGTAACATGTTCAAATAATTCATTGAATCCTTGCCCAACAACCAGACGAAAATCACCAGACAACGTATTACCTCCCGTATTCATTTAATGTTCAATCAAAGTAATGAAAGAATATTTGTCCTTTACACCAAACTTAATTTTGTTCTTATTTGTTGAACGCTGTTTGGAAATGGATTAATTGGTAAAAAGATTCAACAGAAGTCAAAATAAACACGATTATAGAAACATATAAGTACTTGATGTGCGCAAAAGGTGTTGATAATTGTTCCTGCAGGCCATGGCGAGGTCGGATGCTATTATTCCTTTTGATAACAACTAAGAAAGAAAATCTTGTAAGGCATTTACCGCATAATTATTCCCATCTATTGGTTGCCTCATATATTTGGGTGGCCTGACTTATTTAGTCCAAACAACTAACGGTATAACAATCATATATCTTGTAACTATGGATCAAGATATCAATTCTATTTTCACAATCCGATTATATCAAAACAAAATATCAATTTGATGACACGTCGTAGTCTGAGAAGACCAACTCTAGAACATCTGACCCGAAAGTCTGGGACGATTGCAACATATCGTATGATTTCAATTTGTCTTATTGGGAAAAATCAATGGACAATTGAAACTGTAGCTTTTGTGTCTCCATCCAGTATTCCTGCTTTATCATCCGTCTAATGTCAATCTTTATTTTCATGTTACACCAATTCAATTTTCGATTTGTGATTATTGTAGAATGTATTCATTGTGTCGTTTTATGTGCGCCTTAGTTGAGAGAGAACGCCTACTTCATCAATATCCAATACTTATACGAATGCATGTATTTTGATGGAAAATTAAATATGATGATGAAGCACTACACGTGGTCTCAGTACGAGTCTAATTCAAAGGTTGGGGAAGGTGAAAAGGTCGCATATAGCCTATGATCAGATTTTGATCTTGATCATGATCATCATCTTTTTTATGATCATGTATAGCCTTATTCATGGACTTCCCCTTTTTAGCTTTCTCCTTCGTCCTCCGCTTTTCTAGAAATGGAATATTTTCATTTCAATATTTCTTCAGACTTGAACGTTTAAAAAGTCTGAAAGATCATTTGAGTGCATCCAGCCTACATGCTGGCCGTGCCACCCATGGATAAGAAAAAGTTAAAAACATCTTTATTTGCTCTTTTCTATTTGTACCACTATTTCCTGTCTCTTCGCCAATGTGACAATACACTTTAGAATCACACTATTTAATAGCCGGTAGTCTGTTATATTGACAACGGACAAATAGTTTCCAAATAGGGCAATTTACGTTCGGAAATTAGCTTTTCGATTGAACACAAATTATTATAGCAGAACTAAATATGGTTGTTCCAATCACGTGACAACTGTCCTTGTGAAAGTGTTGAGAGGTGACCACAATTACCTCCGAGTGGTTCATTAGAGATCTTTTGAATTGCTACAAATGACTCGCTTAGTGGCACTACTCATTCATACTTGAAATCTAGATATGCCTCATTATTGTTATTAAACCTATTTTGCTTGGCTGGCAGCTTCCACGAGACAAAAACATGTTATTGTAATATAAACGAAGTTCATCAATAAATAAAACTAAAGTTTAACAACGCACTAGTTCTGTACACAGTGGGTGAAGCAGAACCACAATGTACACTTGAAACGTCAAGGAGGATAACGGAGTTTAAATCGCCTTTTCTTTCAATATTTACTCTGGTTATTGAAAGGCACGTCAACTTCTTGGGAATAGCAGTTTAAAGCAGGGAAAACAGCCTCGAATTAGGCAGAATATGGGACAAGATAACTATTAACCCGTCTCACCCAATTGAGAAGGATATTACTAGCATGGTGATCAATTTGGTTCTTGATTAAGAAAGGTGTGTCGCTATCAATATAACCGACAAGTTGAAAGCAAGAAGTTATACAAGATTGTTTTGAATACTGATATTTCCATTTAAAGAAATTCCTTCAAATTATAAGGAATGTGATGCAGAAAAATAACAAGTGATAAACAGAGTGCTCGGTGACATGTGGTATTTGCCTTGTCAATTTGCTCTCAGTAGCCAACCATTCTAACGGTTGACTGCTATGTTTGTGAATTATTGTAGTAACACTTCCGATATTCAGAGGCATTTCCGTCTAACGTCCATGCCGTTTTCTTCGCCGTTTCAATACAAGAATAATAAAGAAACATTCCACATACATGAATCAATACTTAAAACATTAGAGTTACAAATGATTTGATATCAAACTGATACACCAATGTGATAAGAATTGGTCACGTAATCATGGTGATTCATGTAAGGTCTTTGAAGATAATTCAAGTCTATAAGATTGCAGACGAAATTATACTTGAGCAAACATCATTAAAGTGTAAGCGTATCTAAAACTTGGCTCTTTACATGTTTAACACACTCCGCAAAACACATATCTTATGTCTAAATACATCTCTTATGTCTAGTTAGTAGTAGTACTTATCTGTATCATGATCAAATCAAATCTGGTTCAAATCTTTTCATCAGTTTAAATAGGTATTGAAAAGTTTCACTACATCCTTACAGAGGATAATACACTATGATCATGACACTCGCTGGTCTATCGCAAAACAGAATGATATCTCGTGACAGGCCAACTTGTTGACTACGACTAATTCTATCTTTAGCATGTGGTCCATTCAGCTTGGTTGGCGGTTTCCTCTATTTTACGCTTTGAAAACAATAAATACCGGAATGCAGTAGGAAATTATTGTGATTAGGGGCGGATAGTTGTAACACCGTCGAATTTCACGGACAAAATATGACCTTGGCAATCGAAAAAAAAGTAACAAGGATGATCATAACGACGTCCCGTTTATGGTTTTGTTTCCCGGCTGGGGAAAGCCCACCATTGTTTGGTCTAATATTGTATCCGTCAACAACTCCCACCCCTTTTAAACTAGAGTCTAATTCACGTAGGACATGTAATATAAATAATTATTTCAATTTTCAACAAGAATGACAGATGTGATAATATTGACTAATGATACTCCTTAACAATTCATCTCAGATTTCTAAAAGACTCGAATTAGATTTGTAGTCCAAAACTTTTATCCCTATCACTCCGGAGATAGGCCTACATGTAGGGCCAATGCTAAAATATCAAAGCCTCACTGAAAATGTGTATCAAGAAATATTTCATAAGCTAAGCAAAATCACTGCACAATATCGATTTGTTAAACTATTCTTTAAATTATGATTTATATGAATGATAAATTCTTCATCCAAAACTTAGGACCAAAACCACCAGCATAAATTGCCTAAAAACCAGGGACTGAAAATCTTCACCAAAAACGATGAATTAACTCTATAACCGAACTTGATACACCTACACATACATATAACATGTCAAAACAATCATTTAGGTCTACATGTATGGTGAATATCGTACATCAACAACATTAAAAATGTGATAAATATTCGAGAGAGAAAAAGTTCGGGACCGCGTCACCGGAAGGTGTTCAGCACACAGGAAAAATTGCGCTTAGCCATCAAGCTAAATAACATTGTGTAAATGAAACAAAAGTGGCAAAGCACATGCTTACTTCAACTAACTTACTATTGACATGATATCTTGAACATGCATGTTAAACATTATATAATGTCAATGTCAAGGAAAGAGAGTATGAGTAAGAGTCATTTTTTTTCTTTAAAATTTCCATTTAAATATTGTAAGCTGCCAAACATTGTGTTGAACATGACCAAACAAGTGTATATATATCGTTAATACAAATAAAATCTTAGAAATACTTAAAGTGCACTATAAAGTAAATAAAGGAAACATGAATAGACAGAGGCTTAAACAACCTGGCACCAATACTAACACGCATGTTGACCTTTCGAACTTCATACCCGGGCTTCATGCATACACTTAACATTCACCATGCACCGTCATCTTTATGTCGGATAATTTGTTTGGGTCTCTATATTCCTTCAAACTGCATTAAGTTTACTTTTACTTCACATATTTATTTCAAATGACGGCGTCAAAGCCATGCTAAATAAAGATTCCCAATGAAGTTAATTACTTGGCATGTAAATACCGATCACCACACATTCATATCATAAAGCTGTGCTAATGCAACGGCAAGTGATATGGCGGTAAGTAAATTGGTAGATAAATGCCAATAAAACGACTTGGCATGTGATGCTGTGCATTACATTTACCTAGGAACTTGGTAATTTACACTTACAGTACGTTCGAAGCCAACAATTCAAGTCGAAGTTTGTGTAAGATTTATTTGGTGATACTGTCATTTAATTGTTTTGATAAAGATAATATGATATCAACAAAGTGTGATTTTTGTTAAAAAGTCACTGTTTTTTATCTGTGTCTGTACAATGTTCTGATCATCTGAAGATCTGAGTTCGCCAAAATATCAGGAATGTTTAAGGGTGTTCAGATTTACAACTAATTTTGACATAGACCTTTTTTATTATTAGATGTTTATTACTAAGTTATTATTATTGTTGTTGTTGTTGTTGTTGTTATTATTATTATTGATGTTGTTGTTGTTGTTGTTGTTGTTGTTATTATTATTATTATCATCATTGGTGTTATTATTAAGTGTTATTATTACTATTATTACTATTAATATTGTTATTATTATTATTATTATTATTATTATTATTATTATTATTATTATTGTATTTGGACATTATGAGTGTATATTTACACCATCGTTTGTTTTTGGTGTTTGTTTGTTTTTGTTTTTTATTTGTTTGTTTGTTTTTTGCCCATTTTATTTCAACCCATTGAAGAAAAAACGACATAAAGGTTCAAATACCATGTTGCACTAAATTAAGGATACACTTACCAAATTCGTCTCTTTCCTGTCCTTTGGCATCTATCTCCCTTCCTGGTAGTATTCTTAAATGTTGACTACTGCACCGATTGTATAATATCAACGTTCTCGAAGTGGATAAGCTAGAATGATTCATTTCGGTGATTTCTCTGTGCAATTGCGATTCAAAGGAATCGCTACCGTAAACAAAATGACGAGGATCCTATAGGAAAACGAGAAAGAAAATTAGTTTTTTATGATCAGTTTGATAATCATAGAATTGTGCAAAATTCTAGTCTGGATTACAATATCATAATATTACAATGTATTTTGAAAGTACATTGCAAATGCTTTTGAGTGAAAGAAATATACTAATTACTATATAGCCTAGGCCTATGTTACATGTAGTATTATTACTGTTTGTGCACTGCAAAAATGTCATGGTAGCTAGCAATTTCATTGTTGTGCAAAATACCTCTCCACGTGCCCCGAGTGATGATGAGTGCAATATTCAGATATTGGCTAAGAATGTCCATTTGCCCATCACATTTATGTACACACAACACAGGCATGCCAAGGAAGTTACCCAATTACATGTATTCGTTTCCGCAATTCCACTCAATAACGCTCTTGGAACCCAAGCTCAATTCTTCAAGCGTCGTTTGAATCATTCTGAATTAGGCATGTTTGAGACTTTAAGCTTAACACGCAATCTGATCTGGTTTTTCAGCTGTTTTTACTTCTTTTGTAATGTTTACTATAATTGCACTACAATGATTTTTGTTTGATGTTTTATATTTGAATAATTACACCGCTGACCATTGTTAGGCTATTTGTATGGAATTCCCCCAATGAAAGTGTGGAGCCATACAGGCCTATGAGTTCAGCCGCTCAGACGTTTGACTCTCCTCAAGAAAAATTAGTTCTTTTTTGTGCAATACCGTTACATGAAAACTATGTAAACATGGTCAAGATAGCTGGTAAATTTGTTCAGTACCTAAATAATCAATATTAAACGGTGTCACAGTGTTATATTTCAAGCAAAGATTGAGATACCTGGTAAACCCAAATCCAAAAACCAAAGGAAACCATTATGTATGTGAGATACCACTGTCCGTGGTCGGTAAAAAAAATATGGTGAAAAGGTGTTAAACTCAACTTAACGACCAAAATATCAGGGATTTTATTTTATAAAAACCTATTTTACTCTACTATTTTATTTATAAAATAAATATTCCTTTAACCTTGGTAGATGAATAAGCGGTTACTATACCTTCCAAACAACAAAGTAGAAACTCCCAAATGTATTGCCATTTACTGTTCAATCGCCAATACGCCTCAAATACATAAAGTCACCAACTATTGTGTAGTTTTTATTGTAAAAATTAATGGTCTGAATTTTGTCTTTAAAAAGACTAATTTTACCCTAAAACCTTGGGGTGAGAGGTCTCAACGGAACATATGGTGCCTAAAATTCTAGACTTGGGCAGTCCCTGTGTATAAATATACATCCTTTTTCAAAACGCTGTAAAGGAGGTATAAAAAGGCAAATTACCTTAAACAAGGTGTATAATAGGTGAACTATTTATAAAAACGTGCCCTAATTTCAGCTAATTTTAGTGTATATAGTAGTGCTACTGTGTACACACTGACAACTCAATTATAAAAAGTAGTTAAAAAGTATCTAATCTTATGCATCTGACCATGCTGACCGGTGGCGTGTTCCTTCCAAGTATTATAAACTTACCCAAATTTAGACACTTAATTAAACCATTAAATAAAAAAAACTTTCTTTTACTAAAAACGTAAAAAAGTATATCGGTATTTATAAGTTTCAATTTATACTATAAGATTTAAAGTTTAATGAAGTTTGACAAAATGCCATAGATAATTTTGTCGTGTTATTAACAAGTATGGTATTAATAACAAAGTCAGGTCATAAGTAAATCAAACACAATAAAATTAATTAATTATTCCATTAATTTCTTCTCTTCCTACTTCTTTCCAAATTACTCTATACTTAAATGGATGCTTCAGCTCACGTTGCCTACAGACAACAAATAATAAAAACTACAATTACACAACACACACTGCACTGATCAGCTGATGGCATGATTTAAACTTTACTTTAAAAAGAGTTGATATACCCAAAGCATTTTGATTTCCAATTGGCGTCGTTGACATAATATAGAAAACTTACCTGAAGGCTAAGAATCCCGAACACAAAATGTAGTAGTCTGCGGAGAAATAAAAAAGAAACAATATCGTAATTACTAGACATTCTCGAATCACAACGAGTATGTTTCGTCTACACAACTGCGTGTTGGAATTCCCCAATCAGAAACAACACTTTCAGCTACAGCAGATTTAAATGAACCTCCATTTCTTCTCTTGTTGGATAAAGTTGAGCCATTTTTCATTTTTGAAACGATGACTGCTCATACAGGCCCGCTGATACCACTGCTGTTTTAATTAGTGTAATTGTAAAAAGGTGACATAAGCCTATTGTTATAATATTATGAGCTTATTGTTGTCAATTAATACTGTATGCGGTCAACGCGGTTAGTAAGGAACTAAAAGAGAGAGTTGTAAGCAAAGGAACATCTGTCGATGAAAAGCAATACCATCACATTGTACGTTCCTATTGGCCTCCGAATGATGCTATCGGTTAAAATGACACAGAGATGAGTGGTCAATAGAAACGGATGAGTTTCAGGCAAATAAAGAACTTGTGAAGCAATTATTTTTTTGATAAATAGTTTTCCCCGTAATATCGCACTATCTATATTTGCAATGCAGTACCCCACACATGATGGTCCAGTGATGAACTTCAGCATGCCATCTGCGTCTTAAATCAAAAGTAAGTAAAAAGACGGCACAAGTGATAATCGTAAGGTTACGTACGTTGTATATATGGAATGCCTGACGACCATTGCTTCTGTATATCGCTGGAATCTAGGCGCCAGCTGTCGCCAAAAGTTCGCCACCGTCACCTCACCTGCAAGATAGGCCGGGCTTTTCTTATGATCCTGATACTGGATTGTCCATCAATATATGCACAAAGGAGAAGTTTAATATCGTAAACCAGTAATGGTAAAGTCTTAAAAATATAAAGCAGCTGACTGTGTTACTCCCAACTTCGGGGCGAATGAGAGTGCATATAGCGCAAGTGGACCAAATAGTTGGAGACGCGCGCCTTTTGAATGACATTTCACAAAGTTTGCAGTGTTTCAAATTTGACAGTATGAGAAAGCATGCTTCACCACAGTGATGGGATTTTACAACCCCCCTCACTAGATAGTAGTTGATGTAAAGTAGTAATGACTTCCCTAACACTATAACTATAGTGCAGTCGCAGTAACGATCCACGAATGAGTGTCACACTTTCAAAAAGTTGCCGATTCCAAGAGTGTAGGTTGGTAGAATCTATGATAGTATTTCCAAAAAGAATAATCCCGTGGGTGCAATAGTGTAATATCCTTTTCTTATATTATGTTGTGTGCGTTCTTCATGACGACTGGTTTGTAAATGCCACTGAATTACTGGAGTTACGTTCCTTTTATGAATCCTTGTCATAGCTATGGCTTTATATAAAGTGTAGAAAAGAGAAGAGCATTGAAATGAGCCACAAACCACACACACTTCGTATCCCCTCAGGTTATCCACAGTACGGCGTATAACAGTGGGTTTAATAAGCAAATGATTTTCGTGAATGGCTGCTGTAAGAAAAGGAATAGCAAAAATTGGGGGACGTACAAATACTATGAATACGACATACACATTCAAATGAGTTTGGAAAATTGACAGTGTTCAGTGTTAGAACCTTGCGGGCGGTGTTTAGCTCAACCCACTGGGTGGGATTTCCTTTAACGGTGGGTCACTCATCCATTCATTCTGATTAGTTGATCGAACCATAGACAGTATAGAGAACAGTCCCTCGACTATCTATCTGCCTTGCTCACTAGAAAGGCATATAATTTGTTAGCTATTAGTATTAGTAATTGAAAAAAATGTAATAATAATGATGATAATTGCGACATCATTTGTGTCCATTGGTTTGAATTTTGTGGAAAAGTAACAGGTCTTTCAACACACGTGATACCGACAGGTACAGCTAATAACTAATATTAGCAAATAATTTGGTTACACGTTTTCCCGATATATCACAACAGAGGTTATAAATAACGTTATACATGTAGGCATAATTTATTATTTATGGTGGTGCTGATGCTTCATCATAGACATTACAGCTATCAGTTTCTAAACATTCACTAATAAAGCGGTTAATAATGTTACTCTGTGTGTTGCTCTTAAAGTTATACTGTTGAAATTTGAATGTTAGGCTTATCAACATTTTTACTGAGTTCGCATATGAATGGTTTATACCAATGTTGCGGATTTTTGTTAGTCAAGGAAACAGGTCGTCTCGGATGAGGCTGAACGTGTTCTGTGCAGGAATTTATCTTAAATTGCTCGAGAACTCGATTCAGGAAACCTGATAATGTCATGTCCTGTCACTACGCTACAATATAGTATTAAAGTTTATATTTTGTATTATTTTGGACTAATTTTGTTGTCCGGCATTAAGGAGTAGTATTCCTCATTAGTTGCACGAAAAGCAAAGGTCAAAAATACTACTTAAGTTGCTTCTAAAGTAAAAGTGATGAAGTGGGTACAAACGCAAGATAAGTGCCTGTCAATTTAGCTCAGACTGCGTTAGTTTCTTTTGTTATTTCAGAAGTATTAAATTTGAACGATCTTTAAGCCATGTGAATGGTATAAAAGAAATCTATTAGGGTGATCAATACGTTACATCTTCATTACATCAAATCGTCCACGACTAAAACACATATTTTGAGAAATAAGAGATGAAGTGAAAGAATAAATGGTGTGGGCGTAGTATTTGGTAACCCCCAAGAGGGTATACGCGTGCCGGTGGCAGGAACCATGCAACCTTAAAACATCGTCTTGTCAACAGAGATGACATCAAGTGCTGGTGATGTGAACCAGGGGACTAGCAAAATGCTGGTTTTAAACAAGAAAATTAATTTGTACTGGGCAACGTAATGAAATGCTAAGATGCACTGCTTTGTTGTTCATTTATTTTGATTGATCGATTATTTTTTACGCTATTTTTTAATTCGATTTAAATGTTGTTTTTTTTTTTTTCATTTGAGTGGACAAAATAGAGAATATACCTAGAAACTAAATATTAAAACGTGCTGGTAATATAAATACAACAATGATTTATTTTTTGGTTTTCGGATTGGAGGTGTAAGGTTAAGTTTGCAGACCGCCATTAATATTGGCATAAATAAATGGTCAATGTAGGTCAGGGTGTACAGGAAATCAAGTACAAAATATTCAGAGACCTGCTTAAATAATATGGATGAACCCACCGTCATACTGTATAACGTGTACTATACAAGCAAAGATTCAAATCATATAGTTAGATTAAAAACACTTAATTTCAAGTGTTTACCCCAAGTACACCAGGATCTGAATACACTTAATGCAAACAATGTCTGTTTTCGATAGTAAAGATGCCCTTTTTCTTTTTACAAAAATATTAAAAATAAAAATATAACTGACCTGTACTTAGTCGTGAGCACAAGAGTAAAGCTTGATCTCTTGTACAAACGCTGAATATATAATAATAGTTATGTACAAACAAAGTATGACATTTCACCGTAGAGAGACACGTGCAAACGAAGCAACCCTGGGTATACTGTATATAATATATTGGCTTGTTTGTAGTGTACTTTTTTTCCCCAAAACTTTACGGAGCCGAGGTTCGGTGATTAGCAATAATTGATAAATATTAATTATTATCATACATTAATATATATACTTACGTGTGTAATAGGATTGAATGCATTCTGCGCCATTGTATGAAAGATCCTAGACTGTGTAGGCTTATCTTGAGCTTGGGTTTCAAGTTCGCCAGTTATGTGTCGATAATTTAAAATCAAATTATAAAGTATGTACACCTCCTTTTATATTTCAAACAATTTTCTTGTTCCTTGCTTTTTGAAGCACCTGTTATAGTTCCGAGTTGGCTCCAAATACGTCGTGTATTGCAGTTGTAACTCACATTACTCAAGTTGATGAAATCTTCGCAACAACGGTATAAATATCTCAGAGACGAAATAGAGTAGGTTCCATTACGCATCCCTGCAGTAAGCTCACAAAATTATCTTCCTCGCTTAAATTGTTGCAATCGCCTTAAGCATAATCATCATAATTATTCATATGGAAACTGATCATAACTATATTACGTGTTAACAAGTAGCGATGAGCCCCGAATGCATGGAAGACCTATTTTGCAAGATCTGTAAGGTTGCGTGCCAAGTCCATGTATAATATGCAGAAATAGTACTGAAAGTCAGCCGGTACAAGACTAACTATAGAATATTAAGTATGCCCTGATGAACTCGCCACTCACAAAAGGAATGCGCCATCTGCGTCCAAAATCTTCAAGGAGGTGAGGTCTCCATGCACCCTTAACTGTGTGCACCGCGAGGAACACTTAAGCAGTCATTCATTTGATTGGAAAATGGGAGGTGCTCAAAGTACGTATTGTGAAGTATTGACCAATAGGCGCCCCATTTACTCGTCATGCATTAATAATCATTGGATCAGGACACGCCCTAAACTAACGAAAGCTTGTTTCTACTTGGTAGTCTTAAAACTTTAACAGTTTAAATCTTACCTTCAAAAAGCAGTTCAAAGACACTTCAGAAATAAAAGTTTTAAAATATGCTAAATGGAAAACAATGCCTTTCGCGTGTGTGTTGGACTTAAATATGTATTATTTAGTTATGACCTGCAAATTTGAGGGCCAAGTGCGTCCCGCTGGATAAACCATGATAGGCACGCAACTTGTAAAGAAAGCACATTACTGCCACTACATGAAGTAACCCCTTATAGAGCAAAACAATTTTGCAACCACCTTCAATTTGCTTTGCAATGATAATGTCAGGAAATATTTTATATTTGAACAAAAAATCAAACTTTTCAACCTCAACAGGGAGAGCCTTATCTCAGCAGTAGATATTGATTTCTAAAAATAAACTGAACAATTCCAAAAAAACTGCGAGGCGGGCTTTGTGTTTTTGAAAAGTGGCTCGAGTCAAATTTTGCCTGCACGTACCTTTGTTAGGGGTAGAGTGGTGAAGTTGTAATTTGATTTCAAATAATTTGTAGGTATTCAAAACGTTTAAAAGATTTCATATTTTCGCTATCCAATGACGTCATCACAGCGCCACCTGTGGTTAGAAGATATTATTCCTGACGATAAAGGTGATCAACAAGACCTACCGTGTGAGCCCTTGCCCTTTTTTTTTTGCTCTTTTTGTTATCTAACTATTTTGTTGTAGAGACACCAATTACAAAATGATCGAAAAGTATCTTGGACTTGCAGCATTTTATTTCCTTTCGTTTTCTACGAGACATAGCACACGAACAGCGATGAAGTGAAATGATAGGCCTTATGTACCCGATTAATTTTGCGATAAGTCTATATTAAATAATATTGCCACACACAAATTGGTTTGCTTGTCATCTATTTGTTTGTTTGCCAGTGTCATTGGTTTCATCGGACTCTTGTTATCTTTCCAAATGCGTTTTTAATGGGGTCTCCGGCAATCATACCATTATGCCTTATATATAAATAATTATCAAGCTTGAATCATGGTTTTATTTAAAACAAACTCATATTGACCATAAAACGAATAAAACAGCCGGCTTTCAACACGCGATATTCAAAATTCCCGCGCCGAAATTGTCCAAGTGCAATGACGTAATGGTTATTTGTGCTCAATTGTCGTGTCACCTGGGACGTCATTGCACCTCGACAATTTCGGCGCCTGGCTGAATATCGCGTGTTGAGAGAACAGATCTTTTTTTTCGTTTTATGGTCGCTATGAGTTGTTTTCAAATAAAACCATGTGATTCATGCTTGATAATTATTTTCTACTAATAAGGCATAATGTTGCTTGATTGCCAGAGACTCCCTTTAAAAACTCCAACAAGTCTTTATTGTTATTGGTGAGTTGTAAATATCAGATTTAATTGTGGTCTCAAACACCTGGTCTCAAACAGAGGAGATGTAAGCAGGTTTATAGGAAGAACGTTCTTCTAAAATCTAACTCTAGACGAACCAAATTCCTGATAAAACATGTTGAAGGAAATGTTCTCATGTGTACTTTACATTATAATTATATTAATATCTCCTATACATTTTTGTCAACAACCAGAGAAAACTTCTGTCTTCATTCACGTCCGCTCAGTTCTAAGATGTACTTTTTGTCAATTTTATTTGAATAAACCAAACAGGCACGAGAACAGACATTTGAAGGAATCATAATAGCTACTTTGGGAAACACAGGAAAGGTGTCACTTTTATCAGGTAATTGAAAAAGTGAACACCTGGAAAACAAGCTTTCATGTACAGTGTAGAGTTGAATTCCAGTATCAAAATGTTTAGCATGCAGGTCGATACTTGATTTCACGAGTTTCAAGAATAAATAATCAAGAAACACTGACCAATCTTTTTGGCTGTTTTGGTATTTGAATGTTTGTTATGGACATTTTCAATAATTATGGCGATAATAATTTCCAAATTGCGAATTATCTAATAATCCGGGGTTCGCATATTCATGGTGATCATGGTGAGGATTGGGTTAACTGGGCCTCTCGCCATTTACAAGATGGGACCGTCCAGTCTTGTCGCACCTGTCTAAGTCTCGACCCATTTTACAGTTCCACTTATATCACCTGTTAACTTCATATTTCCGGTTCGATATTTTCGTTTTTCCTTATTATCAGGACATTCTTTACGATTTGTCATGACGTACATAGGCCTATACAGGTATTTCTCTCGGGTATTTCTTCTCCAAAATCATGGGTGCCTTATAAAGGTCTATTTTAGTGCAAATATTGAACCGTATACATGCGAATAGTCCCAGACTCAATAAGGGATAGGGCTTAAGTTCGATTTTCGACAAAATGTTGTGATTCTCACGAATCGGCTTTACACGACGTTTGGAGAACCGAAACCACGCTGTTAATGAACTTCCAAAAAACTATCAATCTGTTTGGAAACATGGCTCAGTAAAAATCGAAGTTCGGATTTTCGGCATCTAACATGTCGGATACTACACGTTTAGTCTCCTTTATCAATTTTGTCCATATTATTAAAGAGTGTTACATTTAATTGACAATTATCCATAAACGTGAGATTAATCACATCTTTGGACAAATTTGAGTTATCGTCAACTTTACTTGGAGCACAGCAACACACAGTGCTCATGAAGCACAACAAATCGTCAACACTCATGAAGCACAAGGATTAGAGAATAGTGCTCCAAGAGCGAGCTATCTTATTAAACCTTATTTTCGGGCAGCCTCTCCGCCCCCTTTTTTAATCTATTTTCCACGCCCTGGGATGATTTGATTTAACAATTTTCTAGAAGATTTTTTATCATTTTCTTGGAAATTACCTTTTTTATGTGATTGTCATTAGTTTGTGCTCCAGGAGCAATATAACTTTTGTGCTCCAAGATCAATGATGGGCATGGCATACTTTGCATTGCAAACGCCGCCATCACAATAGGCCCAATGCAAAACTGCTTCTTGTGTCCCATTCCCAATAATTATTTTGAGGGGCACTTTTACAGTTACATATAGCGTAGCGAGGTATAAGTATACATGTACTAGCCCAGTAAAATGTTATTTAGACGTTTATTCAAAACATTTTAATAACATTTAAATGTCGGGTTACATAAGGTCATGAAAACTTTTTAAACGTTATTAAAAAATATTTTGGGCAACTTTTTAGAGAATTTATATTTGCAAACGTTATTATGCCTATCATAATGACGAACAAAAAAGAAGGTGAAAATATCACATAGGCCCTATTGTGACTTATGTAGCAATTTGATTTAAAAATATATATATCGAGAGGGTAACCTTTCAGTGTTGATGACAAATTCATCTTAATGGGGCCCTATTCTTTTCTTTTTCTATTCTTTTCTGGGAAATTTAGTGCCACGCTTGGTTTTAACTGAATATTGAGGTTTTAATTTCAATGTGACAATTATTTTAAACGTTATATTGTACTCTCAGAGGTATATATTTCTCCACATTTATTGATAGTCAACTGGAAAATAAATACTGTCGTCGACGGTCGGTTTCATTATATTCACCTCAGGTTTATCTGGCATGTTATTTGCAATAACCAGGATTCTAAAAATCTGTAAATGCTCACCATAGAGTCAGTCGAGAGGGTTTCAATCCACGCTCTCTTGGTGTAAATATGCATAGTACTATATATCGTTGACGGTAAAGTAAACCTATTTCAATAATGCGCTGAACTCTCAGTCAGAGGCCTGGATTTAGTAACCACGAATCTATTTGATATTTGTGATATTTTACCCGATATATTCTTTTTAAAAACCCGAAAAGATTAATATTTAACATTCTTTAAACAGGTGCGGAAATAACCCTAAACTCGTGTAAAATTGCTTTATTTCAACATTATGATTATTTTTCACAAAAGAGCGCCGAAAACGTTTTTACAATGAATTGAGGTCAGGGAGGTAATCTAAGACCAAAATTACAGAGAAGAATCGTGCTTAATTCAATTCGACTGACGTAAGAATACCAATTGAGAACACATAATAGTGTGAGTGATTTGCCAACTTGGAACCATTACCATGTATAAGTAATGCCATTTGATTTGATTTCTCAATCGAGGTTTTCAACTTTGGACAAGTTCACTTTGACGAAAGTTCAATTTGTAGGAATCTTGTCCTGTTCGATCGTCGCCATGCGTCGCCATGATTTCGGAGGTTTTTGCCGAGCGGAAGTTGTGATTTTACGGAAACCATTTTTTACGATGGTTTGGGAAAAGTGAAAGAGAGGAAAAAAAAGAAAAAAAGAAAGAAGAAGAAGAAAGGATAGCTAGGCGCTAGCAAACCTAAGAAATAATTTTTAAATGTATAATTCGTTTGATTTACAATTTTAAGCATTTATTTTAATTTTCCCTTTTTTTCTTTCGCGGGCTTTCACCTGACTGAAAATGATACGTCCTTCGTAAATATGACCAACATAAATTATAGTTGCTCATGGGAGACAATAAAAGAATTAAAGGAGGATGCTTAAAGGAGGTTGCTCCGATCAACTTCAGCCGTATGATCGCTGAATCATCCCATTGTTTCTTAAAATTAAGATATTTAAAAGTTTTCCCTTTTTCTTACTAAGTAGGGGCCTATACATGAATCAACTTCACGTCTTATAATATTATAACGATATGTATGACATTCTGATGCATGTGATTAAATTGACTACCATCATGCATCATTTAAGGTTATTAATTATTTTAAACTGTTGCGATTTGGTCATTCACAGCATCTTGCGAATGGTAGTGAGCTTTGGCAAAAACTGCATTGCTCATTTCATAGCGAACGTGTATAAGAATTCAAATATCACAGATATATTTGGTAGGTCCTGTGGTTCTTGAGTTATGTTGTAAAGAGGGCTGAAACAACAACACTATTGTAAAACGTACATAACTCATTATCAACAATAAATTAAGCAAGTTTTAAAGGTATAGGATTTGTAGAATGATGTTTTGCAAAACATCAATGTGTTATTTTTCAATAATATATGGATCTAGATAATGAAAATTGATTTTTTTAGTTGCTTCGACCAACAATACCTCGTCTACCCTCTACAGGCTAGCTGTCAAGTCTTAGAAAATAAATTCGCTATAACCTCTTAATTTTTGCACGCACGACAATACAATTTTTCCAAAGGAAAAGAATCTAAATATAAATTTTGTTTGAAACTATTTTCAGATTACCACATATATATTGTCATAATGTTTTAGGACACAGTATAATTTATAAAAGAATCAACATGTTCAACAGTTGGTCTGTATAATGTTTTTTTTAATTATAGATTCTAGAAACCCAATATATTCCCCATATTTAGACATTGATCTTATTTGTTGAAATATTTATTTCCGGGATTTATTTCTTGACTTCATTTTCATTCAAGCTTTCATTTCGGGCAACTGCATGACTAACCATGCAGAGGGGCGGAGGAGCTTACTTTTCTTCTTCTCTCGTGAAATCAAATTGTTCCAATTTCATGTCAATTGTCTTGATCAATATGTTATCATTTTAATATCATTTTAATTAGAACGTGCCAACTCCCCGGGCCAACTAAACGGAAAATATTATAACGTTGATGTTTCAACACTTTTCCACTTACTTGTATTTGTGCGCTCTCTATACACAGCGTTCTTTTCCAAATGCTTCAATATTTTGAGGGCATGCTTTCCGACGAAAAGAGACTATCAGACATTGTCAGAAGCGATGTTAATGGAGAATTGAATTTAAAATTAAAACCAAATTGTTATACAATTTGGGGATATTCAGCCATTGTAAAGTGATGTTAACAAGCAGTGTTCTAAATCGGTAAGTAAAATAAACCTTTGGTATTTTGCCGGGTAATTTTCGGTAAAATACCGTAATTTACGTAAAATTCGGAAAGGTAAGACACCAAAGGAAAAGACATTTTCAAGATTATTTATCAACATAAAAGTTACAATA